>NC_092094.1:43320173-43557673 GCF_045679555.1 Salvelinus alpinus
GAACGCTGACTGCGAGCGAGGCCTAATCGCCCGACATCAGTGCCCGACCTCACTAATGCTCTTGTGGCTGAATGGAAGCAAGAGCCCGCAGCAATGTTCCAACATCTAGTGGAAAGCCTTCCCAGAAGAGTGGAGGCTGTTGAAGCAGCAAAGGAGGGACCAACTACATATTCATTCCCATGATTTTGGAATGAGATATTTGACAAGCAGGTGTCCAAATACTTTTGGTCATGTAGATTTCCAAAATTGAAATAATTTGGAGTTGATTTGCTGGTGCTTTTACATTTTCCCCCTCCCCAACAGTAATAATAAAAAAGATAATACATTTTTTGCTCAGAAAACTTGGTGGGGGTCAAATGAAATCACCCGCAAGTTGGGGAACCCTGCCTTATTGGATTTCTCCAGCAGCCGTTTCAATAAGCCAGTGAATACAGGTCATAATGTTGGCCACCTTTCTAGATATGATTCCGCATCACCCAGTTCTGCTAACATTTTCATCCCTGATGTGAGTGGTTTACACCTCGTTGGAAAATGTAAAAATCAGCATGCGCAAGAAAAACACCCACACACACGCACACAGAAACTCAAAACTGCTTATGAGTTTAGTTTGCTGTAAGTCTCCCATCGGGTTATTTAATATCCCTGAAAATCAGCTAGCTCTGCATTTTAGTGATATTGTAGTAAATTAGTGGGCTATAAAATACAGGCACATGCTGTGCTAATGTGTGCTCCCTGCCTTCATTTAGTGAGTAAACATTTTAAGTGTGATTCCCCTGGAGCAGAACTCTTTCCCCATTGCCAGAGGCAATAGCTTTAGACTATAGGTATTCATGACACAGTATGGGATGTCATTTAATCACCTTTACATGGGCCCTGGAAGGTGGGTAAGGCACTGAAATCTCTTTCTCTATATCAGAAACTCATTTCTTCAATATCTCCTTTTCTAGTTCAAAAACAGTATTATGAATCTCAGTACACGTCACAGAGTCCGTCAAAAAAACGTCTGCGAGAATGACATTTACTGGTGACATTTGGTTTAGTGAGCCTTGCCAGAGATTTGCCTTGGCTAGACAACCTCGTGTCCTACTGCAACCATGTTTCATACCTATTGTAGCGAGTCAGAGATACACTACATGACCAAAAGTATGTGGACACCTGCTAGTCGAACATATAATTCGATATACATATCACCAACTCCATATTAATGCCCAAATCATGGGCATTAATATGGAGTTGGTCAACCCTTTGCTGCTATAACAGCCTGCACTCTTCTGGGAAGGCTTTCCACTAGATGTTGGAACATTGCTACAGGGACTTGCTTCGATTCAGCCACAAGAGCATGAGTGAGGTCGGGCACTGATGTTGGGCGATTAGGCCTGGCCGCAGTCGGCGTTCCAAATCCTCCCAAAGGTGAATTGGAACGTCGCTTTGTGCACGAGGGCATTGTCATGCTGAAACAGGAAAGGGCCTTCCCCAAACTGTTGCCACAAAGTTGGAAGCACAGAATCGTCTAGAATGTCATTGTATGCTGTAGTTTTAAGATTTCCCTTCACTGGAACTAAGAGGCCTAGCCGGAATCATAAAAAACAGCCCCAGACCATTATTCCTCCTCACCAAACTTTACAGGTGGCACTATGCATTGGGGCAGGTAGCGTTCTCCTGGCATCCGCCAAACCCAGATTAGTCTGATTAGTCCACATACTTTTGTATATATAGTGTACATACGTCAAAGAACATATTCTGTCATTCGCTTGAGTACACAAATAAATGTAAAGTAAAAGGTGGTTTGTATCTTTGTCTAAGATTCTAAGCTTGTCCGTTTCCCTGGTGAGCGGAGCCCGTATGGTTCTGGCTCTGATAACTATGGAGGCATTCAGGGTTCATTTCACGTCCCTGTCATGCTACTGGATCCCACGCTTATCTCTACACACCATTCTCCTCCGCTCCTCTCTTTCAAGCGCTGCTGTTTATACCATTTTGACTGGTGTGTGTGTGTGTGTGTGTGTGTGTGTGTGTGTGTGTGTGTGTGTGTGTGTGTGTGTGTGTGTGTGTGTGTGTGTGTGTGTGTGTGTGTGTGTGTGTGTGTGTGTGTGTGTGTGTGTGGTGTGTGTGTGCGTGTGTGCGTGTGTGTGCGTGTGCGTGTGTGTGAGTGCGTGGATACATGAGTGCCTGCCTCAGGGAGGGAGAGAGAGAGCAGCCTACATTTACCTGCCTCTCCAACACTTTTCCAGCCCTATAATGGCCTGCTGTAAGTAATCCACCCAAGGCCCTTAAGGACAGCATCACAATGGGAGAAGGGAACAACATTATGCTTCCTGCTACTCTAGCTATGGATCTGGCTTATGCTGTTTTTCGACTGTAACACCAGTGCATACACCCTTATGTTATATTAGGGAAATTCTGTTTCCATAGCTAGGGCTGACAGTGAGGATTTGTGATGAGCAGAATCATCAACCTCTGCATAATCAAAACAGTTGTTTTGCGGGCAGGTATTAAAGTTCACAGTTAGACATTGTTACGTAAATGCCAGTTGAAAAGTACCAGTGGCGTGGTTTTGACCCCAAGTGAGAGCAGGTCCACCGCAGCTATGGCCCAGTGAGAGACGGGTGACGGCCGGCGTAGATGGAAATAGAAAAGTCTGAGCCTTTTGGGTAAAACACCGGGTTAAATCCTGTATGGACTTGCACCATTTGTGTCCCTGTATTCATATGCTAATCACAGAAGGAGAGTGATGTGACATGGCTGTCTGTGTGTCTGTTCTACAACACTCTGTTTGATCTGAGGGAGAAAATGACCAACAGTAATACCACTCTTTCGGAGGGGACTGGCGGGCGGCAGAGAGAGAGCGCTGACAGAACGATGATTTGTGGGTCGACGCAAAGGCATAGTGACACAAATGCAGCTAAGTGTTGCTTCTCTCTGGGAGCAGAATGGCCAGGGAGAATGCCAACCGTGACATTTGCATTTAATAAAAATATAGCTGGTTGTAAAGTGCGTCTGAAAGGCGTATCGGAGGCGGTAGGTAGTGATGTTCTGTCAGATTTAGTGTGAAATCCTCATAAAAAAGCCTTCCTGTTGTTTGAACAGCAGGGATGCGGGAACCTTGGAAAAGGTCGGCACAGTGCAGAGAGTCGATGCAAACAGTGCATATTTCTTCATGGGACATTCAATACAGAACGCTCTTGACACGTCATAATTCTGTTTTATATATTGCCAGGACAAGCTAACAAGCTCATCCACAACCCTTCTCCGAGGCCACCCACTGTGTGGACACAGGGACTTGCACATGCCCGCACACACACACCTTTACTATTCCCCTGGCCACCACTCTGATGTCCAGTATCTCCCGTACATGAATCACTAAAGCGGAGTGTGTCCTATCTCTCTATAGGCTGTGTATTGTTGGTACTTACCAGACACTGGCACTGCTGGCAGTTCTCCACCCAGGTGTCTCCACTGCCGTAGGTCAGCAGGCCGTTCTGGTGCAGACACTGGCTGCTGAGTCGAGGGTCACACTCTGGACAGCAGAACAGGTCAGCTGTGGGGTTCTCACAGTCACACACCATCCTCCTGCACATCACCTGGCCAGTCTGCACACAGGAGTGGGCAGATGCATGGTCTATCAATCGACACACGACTCGAGTACAGTCTCAAAGTACTGTCTTGAGCTCTATAACCCACAATCAATCTTTGCTAGTTGACCTTGGTTATTGGTTAATTACACACACTCAAAATTACCATTGCTCCCTACTAGCTGACCGTGACCGTTCCAAAACAACAACATGTTTATGCTCTCTGTTCACTCAGCCGTTCAATACTGCTAATTTTGACAGGCAGGTTCTCAATTTTTCTAATCAATTAAAATGACTCGTTTCATTTAAGCTTAATTTCTGCCCTCCTCCTCTGTAATCAAATTAATAATGTGATGCTTGATCATTCAATACCCATACTAATCCTCTAATATCACCTGCTAGCATTGCCAGACATTTTCAAAAATGAAACACTAAATTACTAAACGTTTCAAGACTGTAGCCGTAGAATCATGAGGGAAAATATAGATATTATTTTGGTTAATTTAAAACCAAGTTTTCCAAACAACTGGTTGATGCATTTACATGTTCAGACCTGTGCGTTAAACATATATCAAACTGAATTGATAACCAATCATCATATTGTTTTACATCAACTAATAGAACGCCACTGATCTGACCATTGTTTGTGTTTCTACCCATCATCCTTTCTGTCTCACCTGACAGGAGCAGACGGAGCACCGATCGTTGTCCAGCACCCAGATCTGCCTGTTGTGTTTGACTTTGTTGTCAAGGATACAGTCTCCAGTGCAGTTCCTCCCGTGGGGGCACCTGCAGTCATAGCCCCCCTCCAAGTTGAAGCACACTGTGTCATTGGCACAGGTGTTCCTCCCCATCTTGCATTCGTTGATATCTGTAGGGAGCAATAGAGATGACTTCACACATATGCTCAACGCAGGTCAAATACCGTAGCTTATGCATAAATTCACACATCTTACTGCTTAAAAAAAGACAAAGGATTCCAAAATTAGAACTGAAAAGCTGTAAAAACGGGTCACGTGACTCATGACGTGCCTTTGTGCACTGCTAGACCTGCTCCGTTGTCAAAAAGCGATTGAGAAATCTGCAAATTGTGTATAAAGTCAAATGACCTACTTTTATCAAAAGTACTATTGGTTTTGAGTCAGAAAATGTGTACTTTTCCCCCGAAAACGATTGCGATTATTTTATATCATTATATTATGTGGCCGACTGCAACAACAGCGGACATGGGTAACAACTGCGCATGTGCGCTCTCGTGGGGCAACTCTGTGAGGTATATGCCGTTATTTGGAGCTTGATGTAACATGTGAGTTTTATGGGAGGGAGAAGGAGCAGGCGCAAAAGTTAAAAGATGTATCACAGGTAGCCTAAAGTTAGTTCTGAAAAGCGGAATTCCGAAGAGATGGCAGCAAGAGCAAGCTGGTGATCAGTCCCTGGCTGTACTTATGTAATACATCTAGGAAAGAAGGCACATTTCACTGCTTTCCTTTGAAAGATACAGACACATGCAGAAGATGGCTAGTAGCGATAAAAACAGGAAATACGATGTAAACACTCCTACAGCCACCTGTGTGAAGCTAACCATAATAATAAATACATTATTGTATTTTGTTGAATTTAAATAACAACATTCCTACCTTGTTTAGCATTATCTAGTCCAAATATGACATGATTCCACTATTTGTATCCGTTTTAAATCATTTTCAATGGAGGACTTTCATTTTGAAGGCGAACCGCAAATTCCCTTTTGTGGCTAATCCTTATTGTGGCTAGCTTCACACACGTCCTCTGAGATGAGAAAGCGTCAAAGCGAGCGTGTGGACATATGTATAGTCTAATCATTGCATTTTGAGTTGATTTATTGTTGTAGTCTAGGCGTTCTACCAGTTAGCATATGTTGAGGAGCTAGACAGTAATTGTGTCACCGTACATTGTTATGGACAGTAATTATTACTTTTTAACTCAGCATGGTTGGGAAAGGGCTCCTAAGTTAGCATTTCATGGTAAAGTCTATACCTGATGTATAGACATGTGACAAATACTATTTTATTTTATTGTGCCATTTTTCCCGAGTGGCGCAGCGGTCTAAGGCACTGCATCTCAGTGCAAGACGCGTCACTACAGTCCCTGGTTCGATTCCAGGCTGTATCACATCCGGTTGTAATACAGCCTGGAGGGCGGCGCACAATTGGCCCAGCGTCGTCCGGGTTTGGCCGTGGTAGGCCGTCATTGTAAATAAGAATGTGTTCTTAACTGACTTGACTAATTAAATAAAGGTTAAATAAAAACTAAAAACATTGAAGAATAGACATAATAGTGGCTATGAGTATCCTAACAATATAATTACTTTTAGCCCCATAGCCATAAAAAATGTATTACAGATTATAAGCATATGTTTGTAGGTTGCTGTTTTACTTTGTTTAACTCATTTGTAATGCTTGGCTACTGTCTTCACTTCTCCCCCGAAATACAATCGGGGAAACTAGTTTCAATATATGGACTCACTTACAAAATGTTGGATTTTAGGTAAACTTCCCCTTTAATGTGCTCTTCCACTGGCTACACACTGGTTGAATCAGCTATGTTTCCATGTCATTTCAATGAAATTACGTTGAATCAACGTGGAATTGACGTCTGTGCCCAGTGGGCTGTGTCGATCAGGTAGACCTGACAGGTAAAATTAGGCTATATAGCAGACAGACAGACAGAGCTGCAGCACTGTTACTGCTGAGGCGCACTGCTAGATTGAGGGTTTTCTTCCATTTTGACAAGCTCTTGACAGGTTGCTTTAGACTAGAGAATGTTTCAGAAAGATTTCATGAGCAGTAAAAAGCAGACAGGGATTTGGAGGAAAAATGACCAGTAATGGTATGTCCAATAACACTATTACCTGCACCAGACAGCAAAAAAATGGTCAAAAGAAGGCCAAGGAAATGTCTATCTCTGCAATGGTTAGATATGCTGCTGATCAATGATCAATGTTAGAATACACTAGAATAATGGAAAAACACAAACTAGTGTGCTAATATACTCTATGCATGTAATTTCAATAGGCATTATCATGTGACTAGCTGAATGAAGTTTGCCGACAACCACGGAGCTTCTTTTAGTATTGAGAGAAAAGGGGCGGGTCAACTCACCTATGCACGACTCCCCATTGGCCGAGAACAAGCCATTGTCGTGGTAGCCATCACGACACTCGCAGTGGTACCAGCCGGGCAGGTTGACACAGATGGCTTTGTCATCACACTCCACGAACCCATCAGAACACTCATCAATGTCTATCAGGAGAGAGAGAGAGAGAGAGAGAGAGAGAGAGAGAGAGAGAGAGAGAGAGAGAGAGAGAGAGAGAGAGAGAGAGAGAGAGAGAGAAAGAGAGAGAGAGAGAGAGAAAGAGAATGAGAGAGAGAGCGACAGAAAAAGAGAGCGAAACAGAAAGAGAGAGGCATGTAAGAACATACCTCAATCTCCAATAGTTTTTGTTCTGAATGATGTCAGCAGGAACCGCATACTGAACTTAGCTTCATTCTTGCCTGATAGGCTTTTCAACATTGACTGATCCATAATTGATACAAAAGCGTGTCCAGGATTTGATAGGATATGCACGCTGTATCGATCTGGCATGAAAACACAGCGAGAGACGGGTACATTCATCAATAGAATAAATCAGTTTGTGAACATGGCAATTGTAATGAATCTTACATATTTACTTGATATTGTTTCATTACAACACAAAACAAATGTCCCCTGAAGAGGGGTGTTAAAAACCCTTGGAAGACCCTGGAAGCTTGTGAATCCATTCTTGCTGTAGGTCTCATTGACTTTAAAGAGCACAGAAACCAGGCCTCAACCTTGACTCTAATTATGCTCTCCACAATACAGCATTCGTCACATGCTCACAAGTCTTGTATCCCACTCTCTATCTCTCCCACTCTTCTCTTTTCTCATCACTAGCCTATTGTAAACCAATTTATTTCGACAAACAACGAAGGGAGCACCCGTTTCTTACAAAGGAACGAGGTGTAAATACATTCAACATCTGAATCAACTGCACCGTATGAGAAAATGCCCTAATATTTAAACCCATATTTAATTAGATGAGAGACGCTAGTGAATACAGGGTGGGGGCTAAATACGAGGACCCAGGTTTTAGAGTGATTAAATGTGTCTGTGTAGGCACTGATGGCTTCTTTATGATTGTGTGCATGTGTGATGCATTATCAGAGTTCCTCATTATGAAAATGGCCCTGCACTGTCAGTGACCTTCCCATTCGATTCCCCCAGACAAAACAGAACACAGCAGGATCCCCTGGAGAGCACAGCTCAGGCCTCCTCTCCTCATCTTCCCCTCATTCTTTCCTCTCTTCTCTCTCTGGCCTCTCCCTTCTTCTTGTCCTCTTCTCCTCTCTACTCCTTCTCTCCTTTCCACCCCTCTCATCTCTCCTTCTCTCCTTTCCTCCCCTCTCATCTCTCCTTCTCTCCTTTCCTCCCCTCTCCTCTCTCCTTCTCATCTTTTTAAAAATGTTTATTTCACCTTTATTTAACCAGGTAGGCCAGTTGAGAACAAGTTCTCATTTACAACTGCGACCTGGCCAAGATAAAGCAAAGCAGTGCGACAAAAACAACAACAACAGAGTTACACATAAACAACCGTACAGTCAATAACACAAAAGAAAAGTAAAATAGAAAAATCTATGTACACTGTGTGCAAATGTAGAAGAGTAGGGAGGTAGGCAATAAATAGGCCATAGAGGCGAAAATAATTACAATTTAGCATTAATACTGGAGTGATAGATGTGCAGATGATGATTTGCAAGTAGAGATACTGGGGTGCAAGAGGGTAAGTAATAATATGGGGATGAGGTAGTCGGGTGTGCCATTTACTGATTGGCTGTGTAGAGGTACAGTGATCGGTAAGCTGCTCTGACAGCTGATGCTTAAAGTTAGAGAGGGAGATATAAGACTCCAGCTTCAGAGATCTTTGCAATTCGTTACAGTCATTGGCAGCAGAGAACTGGAAGGAAAGGCGGCCAAAGGAAGTGTTGGCTTTGGGGATGACCAGTGCAATATACCTGCTGGAGCGCAGGTGTTGCTATGGTGACCAGTGAGCTGAGATAAGGCGGGGCTTTATCTAGCAAAGTCTTATAGATGACCTGGAGCCAGTGGGTTTGGCGACGGATATGTAGTAAGGGCCAGCCAACGAGAGCATACAAGTCGCAGTGGTGGGTAGTATATGGGGCTTTGGTGATAAAAACGGATGGCACTGTGATAGACTACATTCAGTTTGCTGAGTAGAGTGTTGGGGGCTATTTTGTAAATGACATCGCCGAAGTCAAGCATTGGTAAGATAGTCAGTTTTACGAGGGTATGTTTGGCGGCATGAGTGAAGGAGGCTTTGTTGCGAAATAGGAAGCCGATTCTAGATTTAATTTTGGATTGGAGATGCTTAATGTGAGTCTGGAAGGAGAGTTTACAGTCTAACCAGACACCTAGGTATTTGTAGTTGTCCACATATTCTAGGTCAGAACCGTCCAGAGTAATAAAGCTCGTTTGGAGGTTTGTTAACACAGTGTCCAAAGAAGGGCCAGATGTATACAGAATGGTGTCGTCTGCGTAGAGGTGGATCAGAGAATCACCAGCAGCAAGAGCGACATCTTTGATATATACAGAGAAAAGAGTCGGCCTGAGAATTGAACCCTGTGGCACCCCCATAGAGACTGCCAGAGATCCGGACAACAGGCCCTCCAATTTGACACACTGAACTCTATCTGAGAAGTAGTTGGTGAACCAGGCGAGGCAGTAATTTGAGAAGCCAAGGCTATTGAGTCTGCCGATAAGAATGCGGTGATTGACAGAGTCAAAAGCCTTGGCCAGGTCGATGAAGACGGCTGCACAGTACTGTCTTTTATCGATGGCAGTTATGATGTCGTTTAGGACCTTGAGCGTGGCTGAGGTGCACCCATAACCAGCTCGGAAACCAGATTGTATAGCGGAGAAGGTACGGTGGGATTCGAAATGGTCGGTGATCTGTTTATTAACTTGGATTTCGAAGATTTTATAAAGGCAGGGCAGGATGGATATAGGTCTATAACAGTTTGGGTCTAGAGTATCTCCCCCTTTGAAGAGGGGGATGACCTTGGCAGCTTTCCAATCTTTGGGCATCTCAGACGATACAAAAGAGAGGTTGAATAGGCTAGTAATAGGGGTTGCAACAATTTCGGCGGATCATTTTAGAAAGAGAGGGTCCAGATTGTCTAGCCCAGCTGATTTGTAGGGATCCAGAATTTGCATCTCTCCTCTCTCCTCTCCTTTCCTTTCCTTTCCTCCCCTGTCATCTCTCATTCTCTCCTTTCCGCCGCTCTCATTTCTCCTCTCTCCTTCTCTCCTTTCCTTTCCTCTCCTCTCATCTCTCCCCGTGTCTTCTCCCTCTGCCCCAGCTGTAATAGGATTCAGATCTATCGGCTAATGAGCCTTCAACCCTTTAATAGAATTTCTCCAGCAGATTAACCATTGATCAAATGTCGTGGAGATTAGGCCCTTATCTATTTAAGAGATGTGAACGTTTGTCTAAGTCAAACACAGCAGGTTTTCTGTGCTCCTATACATGACATATTTCAACATGGCTTTAAGGGAACTATATGCATTCATGCTGGGACTCAAAAAGGTGGTTAAACGTTACATGTATACAGTTCTACAGCAGGTAGAGAGATATGGACGTCATGTTTAAGGCTTGAAGGTCCATCCAAGAAGCTAGGGGATGGTGATTTTCTTCCTTCAGGAAATAAGTATTTCGGTCAACTGTGTACTGGATAAAAGCATATCATTTGGTTACACCAAAAGGAATAACTATGCTTGAAATTAAGCATATTCTCTATTCTCTCAGTCATAGTGAAATCTCTCATGCTCTTTGTTGCCATTGAATGTCAGTTGACAGAGCTTCACACGCTTTGAAATAGAGAAGCGGCATGTGGTCTCGAGCCAAGAAGGGGAAAAAAGCTGAATCTATTTAAAGGCCCAATGCAGCCTTTTTAAATCAATATCAAATCATTTCTCGGTAACAATTAAGTACCTTACTGTAATAGATTTCCATTAAAATTGGCAAAAATAGCTTTTTAGCAAAAAACTATTTTTCAAGCTATAATTTTGCTAGGACTGGCAGGGAGTGGTCTGAGTGGGGAGGGGAAAACTGAAAACCAGCTGTTATTGGTAGAGAGGTTTGGAACTCTCTTTGTTATTGGCCTATTAACCAATTTACCGCATGGTGATGTCAACATGGAACGTCGAAACTCCCGCCCATACAAACCTGCACATTAGAAGGTCCTATGTAGATTGTATTTTCAACCAGCAACTATAAAGGAAATAACACTGATAAAAAGCAGCTGTTGCACAATATGATACAAAATACAGGAAAACTGAATTTTTACTGCACTGGGCCTTTAAATCGTAGTTTCTCCAATCTGACTGCATTGAATTGTTCACAGAAAGACAGAGCGGTTAGTCACTACTTATAAACTAGAGGCAATGCAGTTCTAAATATACACAAATGGAACTATTTTCAGCGTATATTCATTCAAACTGTTCTGTTGTTAAGCTTACATGCCCAGGAGGTTACGTTTCCACTAAAACGTCTCACCCTTTACTTCCTTTATGTGACACCACAGCTGTTGATCACAATTACAGCAAAGTACTTCTGAGGCCTTTGGCAAATTGACAGTGGCTTTAAATATACCTTCTAAAAAAGGCAAACGCTTCTTCTTTAACTGCTTCCTGTCACATCTGAATTGAGATGTCATCACAAATGCAAGGCACGTATTCACAACTACATCTTTCAATTTTCAATTTACAATCAAGAGCAAAAACAACATAGTGGCTGTTTGTGTAAATTGAATGTACACTGAGTATACCAAACATTAGGAACATCTTTCCTAATATTGAGTTGCACCCCCCCCATTTTGCCCTCAGAACAGCCTCAATTCATCAGGGCATGGACTCTACAAGGTGCCGAAGCGTTCCAAAGGGACGCTGGTCCATATTGACTCCAATGCTTTCCACAGTTGTGTCAAGTTGTCTGGATGTCCTTTGGGTGGTGGGCCATTCTTGATACACACAGGAAGTTGTTGAACGTGAAAAACCCAGCAGCATTGCAGTTCTTGACACAAACTGGTGCGCCTGGCACCTCCTACCATACCCCGTTCAAAGGCACTTCAATCTTTTGTCTTGCCCATTCACCTTCTGAATGGCACACACACAATCCATGTCTCATTTGTCTTGAGGCTTAAAAATCCTTCTTTAAACTGTCTCCTCCCCTTCATCTACACTGATTGAAGTGGATTGAACAAATGACATAAATAAGGGATCATAGTTTTCAGCTGGATTAACCTAGTCAGTCTACATACATGTATGTCATGGAAAGAGTAGGTTTTCTTAATGTTTTGTATACTCAGTGTATAAGAAAGCGTGAGGAAGAATGACTGTGAATCCCAATAAGCAGCCTGATTCCAGTCTAAAAATCACATTCTATTACAGAATGGCGGTGAATTGTATAATATGTTATTTTCAGTGAAAAACAGCAACACATAACAGAGAGCTGAGAGTTCCGTCTCTCTCTCCAAGCAGGTCAAGGCCAGGCGTGGTGAACACAGGTCTCCTTGGCTACTGAGAGAGAGATAGTGGTGGAGACAGAGAAACAGGGGGAGAGATGGGGATAAAGAAAAAGGGAGAAGAGAGAGACAGGGAGAGAAAGAGGGAGATGGAGAGGGATGAAGAAGCGATAGAGAGAGGGGGAATAAAGAAAGAGAGCGGAAGGGAGGTGGAGAGGGCTGATTGGACAGACATGGTTATTTCGCTCGTTATGGTGAGCGACAGGCTGGAAATAAAGGCTCTATTAAAACAGCTCTCCAAGGACACTCAAATAGTGGGTTGACGTCTTCCCTTCTCTCCTTCTGCTTGTGCTCCTTCTCACCCTCCCTCTCCATCTCTTTTTTCTTTTTTTTCTCTCTCCTTCTCTCTCTCTATCGCTCTCTTTTCTCACCATCTCTCTCTCTCTCTGTGCAGAGGCAGATACAGAGGTAGAGGCTCTCCCCTCTCGTCTTGACTGACAGCAGTACCTCAGGGCCTGGACAGTCCTCTATAGGATTCTATCACTCAGAGCACCAGCTGCAGACAGAAGATCTCACATACTGTTCAATATAATTACAATATTTCAGTTTTCACAGGGAAATGAAGGATAATCCTGATCTGCTGAACTTGGAGTACATATTATTTATTACACGTCACTTCCTAATCCTTTTTCAAATATGATTCTGCTGTCGTCTCCTGTATACATGTTTTGGTGTTAAGTGGATTTAAAATTTGGTGTTGACTTGAAAGATTACTGATCCAGGCGAGGTGTCGGGAGAATAGAGTGGTGTGTTAAAGTAGTCTGTACGCACAAAGCAACAACAGTAACATCCAGTGGAGGCTGGTGGGAGGGGCTATAGGAGGACGGGCTCATTACTTGGTAACAGGAAAAGCATGGCGAAGTGAAGTTTATAGATAGATTTCCGGTTCATTATCTGACTGAACACTAGACTTAAAAAAAATGGTGAAATTAACCAACTTTTAAAAATTCTGGTTCTGCTTGTCTGAGTGCTATGACTGTGTCTGTGTGATGATGATGCTAGGCTTAAATGATGCTAGGCTTATAGCACTGACCGATCAGCTGCTGCTGCAGAACACAGTGCATTCGCGGTAAGGAGAAAAAAGAAAAAGTCACACACACTGACACAGATTTAGCCTGCTGCTGCCAGTTCATATTTTGGCTGTATATCATATGAAATAGTAGGCTAATTAAGACTCGGGGGAACTCATGACAGGCACTAACTTGCAATAGCCCAAAAATGATTTCGATTGGCTTTTATAACACATAAGCCAATAGCTATCTATTATTAGACATTAAATACAGTGCTACTGCTTTTTATTAAATACAAGTCATCATGTATTACAATGAAACACTGTATTAATGCATAATAATTGCTAAATAATCCTCTGTTAAAGGTTAATTCGGGGGCTGTCTGTGTATTTGAATTGTTTTATCAATGTTTATTCACTTCTAATTTCAAAATCTCAGTCTCTTTAGCCAGTCTTAGTTTATGAACTGTAGTAATGAGTGACTCTGTTGTCGGATTACATTACATAGCCACCGCCACTGGAGGCTGGAAAGTCCCGCCTATTTCATTCGCTGGAACAAGTTGGCCCGCACTGGATGGCCGCCGTTTTTCAAGCTCCGGCACAACTTTGCTATTTTGTGATTATGTTGTTGTTTATTTTTACTCTATTTTCACAAAATGCATCCGCTATTATGTCTTACAACCGACAACAACTCTTGAACATCAGATCAGCAGTTACTTACCCCAATAACGGCTTTTACTTCGACTCATCTGCTCTGCTCTCTCCCTGGTAATACCAACCCAATTTTCGGGCTACCCAAGAGGAAACGGCGGCGTTACAGAGGCAAGAGAGGGGTCATCCTGGTGAGATTAAGGCGAAGTGAAAATCGGCCACCTCTTCCCTCCATTCTACTGGCTGATGTACAGTCACTTGATAATAAAATGGAGGATCTCCGACCAACGGAGCTCTCGGAACAGCAATATTCTTTGCTTTTCCGAAACATGGCTCTCAGACAAGATACCCCCCACGGCTATCTAACTCAATGGATTCTCCGTTCACCGGGCAGACAGGACAGTGGAGTCGGGGATATCGAGGGGGGGGGGGGGGGGGTTGCATCTTCATCAACTTCAACTGGTGTGCTAATTCCAGCGCGGTGGGAGTGTCAACCCACTGTTCACCTATCTTGAAATATCTATGCTCAAAAGCCGACCCTTCTACCTCCCAAAGGAGATTTCAGCTGTTATCGTGACTAGGGCTGTGGCGGTTACAACATTTAGTCAGCCGGTGATTGTCAAGCAAGTAACTGTCGTTCTCACGGTAATTGACCGTAATTAGCATAAACACATTTAGCATCTCCTGGCTTCCACACATTTTTAAAAGTCAAATAAATCCATGTAATATAGCCTACACCTTCACAATAAATCCATTATTTATTTTAGACAGGTCTTAAGAAGAATGATATGAAGAAAATGTAGTATATTTCAGAAGAACAGAATAGCATACTCTGAGTTGTCCTTAAGTTAGGTCCCGATGTGGCTATGCCAAATGGCTGTGGGCTACATTAGTTCATTAAGTAGACAAGATTTGCTTATAATTTCCGTGGCATTATTTTATATTATTTTATAGTATAAAGAATACAACTGAACAAAGCTGAATAAAATATAAATATTTTCTCCAAACGATTTGAGGGAATGCGCACATGTGGCTATTCTATGTTGAGCAGTTAAAGAAATAGGTACTCCTATATACTTAATTTAGAATTATTAATATAACTTTAGTTGTTCCAAAATGGTGGGCTTTATGTTTTGATGTTTAATACATTGTAAGGCTGCATAATGAGACTCCAATGATGATTTGAAAAAAGTTGCTTGAAAGGCATGAGCTCTGCTTTGTTTTTTTTGCACAGGCTGTACACACTCCAATAGTCTCTTATTCACAATTTGACAAGCACTTGATAATGCCTCGAATTTTACAGCGGCATCCCCTTTGTGGCCGTAATGCACCCTAAAAAAATCCATGCCTTTTTCGGCCCGGAGTGCTGCGTTGTGCCCTTCTCCCTGAGTGTGCTGCGCAATCCGAAGTGTCTCCCACTCACATGGCTCTCATACATGTGATCAAGTCTTTCTCACAGGCTACAAGTGAAGACAGACACGTCGGGGACGCAACTGCACGCATCCTAATCCAATTCTGAGGTGAATATTGAAGCTTTTGGAAGAACTGTCCAAATATACTTTTCGTCAGCCAAAAAGATTTGTAGGCCTAACGAACAGCAAAAGCACTAGCCTATGTCAATCTACTATCCCCCATAGTCCAAAAGTCGACCTATTCTATTCTGTGCGAGAAATACATATTCCAAACAGTCTGGGACAGTTGTGGGATGCGATAGATCGCAAATGAATACAACCATTAGCATCAAAAAAAACTTTTTGATGTAATGTGGCTGACACAACAGATCAGAACATTTAGCTTAAAATGTTGATAAACTATTAGACTATTTCTTCACATTATAAGCGCAGCAATGCGCACATGGTAGTAGGCTATAAGCGCAAATGTTCCATAAGAGGAAAACACCTCAGGACAATAAAAATAAGGAACTGCCGCATAACAAACTGTACAATGCTATTGTACAGTACGTTATGCGCCATTGTACAGTTTGTTATGCACCAGCTTATTATTTCTATTGTCATGAGGTGGAATGTATAGAGCAGTTACAATTCATTGTTGTCTATTGTTCCTTCCAATACGTTTTGTGCCAGATTATTATTTCTATTGTCATGAGGTGGAATGTATAGAGCAGTTACAATTCATTGTTGTCTATTGTTCCTTCCAATACGTTATGCACCAGCTTATTATTTCTATTGTCATGAGGTGGAATGTATAGAGCAGTTACAATTCATTGTTGTCTATTGTTCCTTCCAATACGTTATCGTCATTTCCAGTCACAACTTGTAGACTTGTTTACGTGCTTCTGTGCGGTGTGTTGCTAACGTTTCTTTGCTACCTGCCAACTTTACGGTTTTTACTTTTAAAACCTTTTCTCAATAGGGGGGCGCTGTTCTCACTTTGTAAAAAATCGTTCCCAAATTAAACTGCCTCGTACTCAATTCTTGCTCGTACAATATGCATATTATTATTACTATTGGATAGAAAACACTCTCTAGTTTCTAAAACCGTTTGAATTATATCTGTGAGTAAAACAGAACTCATTTTGCAGCAAACTTCCTGTCAGGAAGTGAGAAATCTGAAATCGAGGGCTCTGTTCCAGGGTCAGTTTATTAATTTGCATGGACTCTATGGGTCTACATGCACTGCATACGCCTTTCCCTAGATGTCAGTAGGCAGTGAGAATTGGAATGGGGTGTATAGCTCTATCTGAGGCCGAATAAGACCTGTTGGAATGACGCGACCACTCTTTCTTTTCTTCACCATGGCGCGAATCGGTCACCTGGATTGCGTTGTGAAAAGCTGTCGTTATAGGCCTTAGATATATCCGGCTCTGATTTTATTCGATATATGTGTTAAAAACATCATCAACTAGTTATATTAAACCGACTTATATCAGTTTATATAAGTTTATTCCGATTTTCGGTATTTTCTTTGTGCTGCGTTCTGGGGATTTGGACACTTCTGTGCCGCATGGCTAACGTTGGCTAGCGTTCTACAGATGAAGACGACATTCTACAACCGAGCAACGATTATTCTGGACAAAGGACAACTTGTACAAGATTCTGATGGAAGCTCATCAAATAGTAGGAACGATTTATGATGTTTTTTCGTATATCTGTCGAAAATGTTTAGATGTAATTTGGGCGCTGATTTTGGGCGCTGTATCGCTATAACGTAAGCTGTAAGTCGTACTAAAGTTAATTTTAAAAATCTAACACAGCGGTTGCATTAAGAACTAGTGTATCTTTAATTTGCTGTCCAACATGTATTTTTTAGTAAAGCTTATGATTAGTTATTTGATTAGAATAGGTGCCTCTCCAAGATTTCTCCTGACAATATTTCTGCATTTTCACTACGTATTCACATTGTTCAACCACGATTTGTGCCGCTAAATATGCACATTTTCGAACAAACCATATATGTATTGTGTAATATGATGTTATAGGACTGTCATCTGATGAAGTTTGAGAAGGTTAGTGAAAAAATTTATATATTTTGCTGGTTTATTCGCTATCGCTAACATGTCTTGAATGAATGATGCTGTGTGGTAGGCTATTGTAGTAAGCTAATATAATGCTATATTGTGTTTTCGCTGTAAAACACTTAAAAAATCTGAAATATTGGCTGGATTCACAAGATGTTTCTCTTTCATTTGCTGTACACCGTGTATTTTTCATAAATGTTTTATGATGAGTATTTAGGTATTTCACGTTGGTTTCTGTAGTTATTCTAGCTGCTTTGGTGAGACTACTGCAATGTAAAACTATGATTTATACCTGAAATATGCAAATTTTTCGAACAAAACATATGCTATACAATAAATATGTTATCAGACTGTCATCTGATGAAGTTGTTTCTTGGTCAGTGACTATTTATATCTTTATTTGGTCGAATTTGTGATAGCTACCTATGCAGTAAAATATTTTCGAAAATATGCGGTTGGGTCTTTTGCTATCGTGGTTAGCTAATAGAAATACATATTGTGTTTTCCCTGTAAAACATTTTAAAAATCGGAAATGATGGCTGGATTCACAAGATGTGTATCTTTCATCTGGTGTCTTGGACTTGTGATTTCATGATATTTAGATGCTAGTATTTACTTGTGGCGCTATGCTAGGCTATGCTAGTCAGCTTTTTTACTGATGAGGGTGCTCCCGGATCCGGGATTGTGACCAAGTAGAAGATTAAATTACCGTTTTATATTTTACATTTTTCCCTCACTCGACTTTTTTCCTTTAACTTTTTCACCCCGGACGCTTTACCTGGACATGGTTCTACACGACCTCCACCAGCCGAAGCTAAGTAGTAACACTAACATTATGCCTTCTAATTGCAGTGCCTGTACTCATAATATACAGGAGAACATTCGCCTTATGGCGAGGATAGCCGTGCTGCAAGCCCAGCTTCAGACGCAATCGTTAGTCAAGGGTAATTTAAGTTTAGGAAAGGATGCTGTAGGTATGCTCAACTCGTGTCGCTCATTCAGCTGACAGACATTTTCAACCGGTTCTCCCCATTAAGCAACGAGTCGGAGTCAGAGTCCGAGTCTTCTCTGGTCTCTCCTCCACCCGTTACAGGGTCATAGACGCCGAAGACTCCCACCATTAGCTCTGACAAATTGAACACCCTAGTCATTGGTGACTCCATTACCCGTAGTATTAGACTTAAAAAGAATCATCCAGCGATCATACACTGTTTACCAGGGGGCAGTGCTACCGACGTGAAGGCTAATTTGAAGATGGTGCTGGCTAAGGCTAAAACTGGGATATTGATGTCCACGTCGGCACCAACGATGTTAGGATGAAACAGTCAGAGGTCACCAAGCGCAACATAGCTTCAGCGTGTAAATCAGCTAGAAAGATGTGTCTGAATCGAGTAATTGTCTCTGGCCCCCTTCCAGTTAGGGGGAGTGATGAGCTCTACAGCAGAGTCTCACAACTCAATCGCTGGTTGTTTTCTTCCCTTCCCAAAAGATAGAATTTGTAGATAATTGGCCCTCTTTCTGGGACTCACCCACAAACAGGACCAAGCCTGGTCTGCTGAGGAGTGACGGACTCCATCCTAGCTGGAGGGGTGCTCTCATCTTATTTATGAACATAGACAGGGCTCTAACTTCTCTAGCTCTACAATGAGATGGGGTGCAGGCCAAGCAGCAGGCTGTTAGCCACCCTGCCAGTTTAGTGGAGTCTGCCACTAGCATAATCAGTGTAGTCAGCTCAGCTATCCCCATTGAGACCGAGAAACTAAACATGGCAGTGTTCGCATTAGCAATCTCACTGGAATAAAGACCTCCACCTTTCCTGTCATTATTGAAAGAGATTGTGATATTTCACATCTCAAAATAGGGCTACGTAATGTTAGATCCCTCACTTCCAAGGCAGTTAGAGTCAATGAACTAATCACTGATAATAATCATGATGTGATTGGCTTGACTGAAACATGGCTTAAGCCTGATGAATTTACTGTGTTAAATTATCCCTCTCCTCATGGTTACACTAGTGACCATATCCCCGCGCATCCCGCAAAGGTGGAGGTGTTCCTAACATTTACGATAGCATATTTCAATTTACAAAAAAAAATGGCTGCGTTTTCGTCTTTTGAGCTTCTAGTCATGAAATCTATGCAGCCTACTCAATCACTTTTTATAGCTACTCTTTACAGGCCTTCTGGGCCGTATACAGCATTCCTCACTGAGTTCCCTGAATTCCTATCGG
Source organism: Salvelinus alpinus (assembly GCF_045679555.1). Classification (NCBI taxonomy): domain Eukaryota; kingdom Metazoa; phylum Chordata; class Actinopteri; order Salmoniformes; family Salmonidae; genus Salvelinus; species Salvelinus alpinus. The sequence continues at coordinate 43,339,774 of NC_092094.1, forward strand.
ATTTTGTAGTCATGGCAGATAATATTCACATTTTTGGTGACTTTAACATTCACATGGAAAAGTCCACAGACCCACTCCAAACGGCTTTCGGAGCCATCATCGTCTGAGTGGGTTTTGTCCAACATGTCTCCGGACCTACTCACTGCCACAGTCATACTCTGGACCTAGTTTTGTCCCGTGGAATAATTATTGTGGATCTTAATGTTTTTCCTCATAATCCTGGACTAATCGACTACCATTTTATTACATTTGCAATCGCACAAATAATCTGCTCAGACCCCAACCAAGGATCATCAAAAGCCGTGCTATACATTTTTGGACAACCCAAAGATTCCTAGATGCCCTTCCAGACTCCCTCCAACTACCCAAGGATGTCAGAGTACAAAAATTGGTTAAACACCTAACTGAGGAACTAAATGTAACCTTGGGTAATACCCTAGATGCAGTCGCACCCCTAAAAACAAAAAACATTTGTCATAAGAAACTAGCTCCCTGGTATACAGAAAATACCCGAGCCCTGAAGCAAGCTTCCAGAAAATTGGAACGGAAATGGCGCTACACGAAACTGGAAGTCTTCCAACTAGCTTGGAAAGACAGTACCATGCAGCATCGAAGAGCCCTCACTGCTGCTCGATCATTCTATTTTTCCAATTTAATTGAGGAGAATAAGAACAATCCAACATTTATTTTTCATACTGTCGCAAAGCTAACTAAAAAGCAGCATTCCCCAAGAGAGGATGGCTTTCACTTCAGCAGTGATAAATTCATGAACTTCTTTGACAAAAAATATCATGCTCATTAGAAAGCAAGTTACTTCTAGATTAGACTACTGCAATGCTCTCCTCTTCAAATCTGTGTATTTCTCCAAAGCTCAGTTGCCCTGAGTCTGCACAACACTGCCAGGACCTAGGATCAAGGGAGATACTCAAGTTTTTTAGTCTTGGCCTCTAAACCTTCAAGCTGCATACTGGACCCTATTCCAACTAAACTACTGAAAGAGCTGCTTCCTCTGCTTGGCCCTCCTATGTTGAACATAATAAACGGTTCCCTATCCACCGGATGTGTACCAAACTCACTAAAAGAGGCAGTAATAAAGCCTCTCTTGAAAAAGCCAAACCTTGACCCAGAAAATATAAAAAACTATTGACCTATATCGAATCTACCATTCCTCTCGAAAATTTTAGAAAAAGCTGTTGTGCGGCAACTCACTGCCTTCCTGAAGACAAACAATGTATACGAAACGCTTCAGTCTGGTTTTAGAGACCATCATAGCACTGAGACTGCACTCGTGAAGGTGGTAAATTACCTTTTAATGGCATCAGACCAAGGCTCTGCATCTGTCCTCGTGCTTCTAGACCTTAGTGCTGCTTTTGATACCATCGATCACCACATTCTTTTGGAGAGATTGGAAACCCAAATTGGTCTACACGGACAAGTTCTGGCCTGGTTTAGATCTTATCTGTCGGAAAGATATCAGTTTGTCTCTGTGGATTGTTTGTCTTCTGACATATCATTTGAACGTTTTCGGTGTTCCTCAAGGTTCCATTTTAGGACTACTATTGTTTTCACTATATATTTTACCTCTTGGTTATGTCATTCGGAAACATAATGTTAACTTTCATTGCTATGCGGACGATACACAGCTGTACATTTCGATGAAACATGGTGAAGCCACAAAATTAACCTCCCTGGAAGCCTGTGTTTCAGACATAAGGAAGTGGATGGCTGGAAATGTTTTACTTTTAAACTCGGACAAAACAGAGATGCTAGTTCTAGGTCCCAAGAAACAAAGAGATCTTCTGTTGGATCTGACAATAAATCTTGATGGTTGTACAGTCATCTCAAATAAAACTGTGAAGGACCTCGGCGTTACTCTGGACCCTGATCTCTCTTTTGATGAACATATCAAGAATATTTAAAGGACAGCTGTTTTCCTTCTTCGTAACATTGCAAAAATCAAAAACCTTCTGTCAAAAAATGATGCAGAAAAATGTATCCATGCTTTTGTCACTTCTAGATTAGACTACTGCAATGCTCTTTCAGTTAGTGCTAAACACGGCTGCTAGAATCTTGAATAGAACCCCAAAATTGTATCATATTACTCCAATGCTAGCCTCTCTACACTGGCTTCCTGTTAAGGCTAGGGCTGATTTCAAGGTTTTACTGCTAACCTACAAAGCATTACATGGGCTTGCACCTACCTATCTTTCCGATTTGGTCCTGCCGTACATACCTACAGGTATGCTATGGTCACAAGACACAGGCCTCCTTACTGTCCCTAGAATTTCTTAGTAAACAGCTGGAGGCAGGGCTTTCTCCTATAGAGTTCCTGTTTATGGAATGGTCTGCCTATCTATGTGAGAGATACAGACTCGATCTCGATCTTTAAGTCTTTATTGAAGACTCATCTCTTCAGTAGGTCCTATGATTGAGAGTAGTCTGGCCCAGGGGTGTGAAGGTGAACGGAACGGCACTGGAGCAACGAACCACCCTTGCTGTCTCTGCCTGGCCGGTTCCCCTCTCTCCACTGGGATTCTCTGCCTCTAACCCTATTACTGGTGCTCTTCCATGCCGTCCCTAGGAGGGGTGCGTCATTTGAGTGGGTTGAGTCACTCTCCTGTCTCAGCCTCCAGTATTTATGCTGCAATAGTTTATGTGTCGGAGGGCTATGGTCAGTCTGTTATATCTGGAGTATTTCTCCTGTCTTATCTGGTGTCCTGTGTGAATTTAAGTATGCTCCCTCTAATTCTCTCTTTATCTCCTTCTCTCTCTCTTTCTCTCTCTCTCTTTCTCTCTGTCTTCTCTCGGAGGACCTGAGCCCTAGGTCCATGCCTCAGGCCTACCTGGCTTGATGACTCCTTGCTGTCCCCAGTCCACCTGGTCATGCTGCTGCTCCAGTTTCAACTGTTCTGCCTGTGACTGTGGAACCCTGACCTGTTCACTGGATTTGCTACCTTGTTCCGGACCTGCTGTTTTGGACTCTCTCTCTACCGCACCTGCTGTCTCTAACTCTGAATGATCGGCTATGAAAAGCCAACTGACATTTACTCCTGAGGTGCTGACTTGTTGCACCCTCTACAAACACTGTGATTATTATTATTATTTGACCCTGCTGATCATCTATGAACATTTGAACATATTGGCCATGTTCTGTTATAATCTCTACCCGGCACAGCCAGAAGAGGACTGGCCACCCCGCAGAGCCTGGTTCCTCTCTAGGTTTCTTCCTAGGTTCCGGCCTTTCTAGGGAGTTTTTCCTAGCCACTGTGCTTCTACATCTGCATTGCTTGCTGTTTGGGGTTTTAGGATGGATTTCTGGATAGCACTTTGTGACATCGGCTGATGTAAAAATGACTTTATAAATACATTTGATTGATTGATTGATATAAACAAGCAAGAAACCCTACATCCAGAGGCTGCCTTTCTGGTTGCCGGGGATTTTAATTTGGCGTCACTAGACACATGATTTCCAACTTCCATCAACACGTCTCCAATGCCACTAGGGGCGATAAAGTCCTAGACCACTGCTATTCTACACACAATCTAGCATACAAGGCCCTCCCTCATCCGCCATTCGGCAAATCAGACCATGACTCCATACTCTTGCTTCCTGTTTACAAGCAGAAGCTGAAACAGGAAGTAGCCGCGATTCACTCCGTTGAGAAATGGTCACCAGAATCAGAGGGTATGCTACAGGAATGATTAGCTAGCGCTGATTGGAATATGTTTTTGAGACCCCGACGATAACATTGACGAGCTTACCACCTCCTTGACCGGCTTCATTAGAAAATGCATCGACGACGTTGTACCCATGGTGAGGGTTCGCTGATTCCCCAATCAAAAGCCCTTGATTAACACTGAGGTTGGCACTTACCTAAAGAGCAGAGCTATTGCACACAAAGCTATCGTAGACAACCCTGATGCTACAGCCGAAGACCGCAATAAGTATAAGAAGGCCCATTATGACCTCTGCAGAGTCATCAAACGAGCTAAAGGACAATATAGGAATAAGGTGGAATCATATTACACTGGCTCTGACTCCCGCCGTATGTGACAGGGGCTACAGTCCATTACGGATTACAAAGGAAGACCCAACCATGATCTGCCCAACGATGCCTCTCTACCAGATGAACTCAATGCATTTTATTCCGCTTTGACAACAACAGCTTCAAGCTGGGTGTGAGGGCCGTCACCGACCCAGAGGACTGGGTGACCTCGAATCGCCGAAGCCGACGTGGGTCTTTAATCATGTCAACACCCACAAGGCCGCGGGCCCCGACGGTATTCCAGGCCACGTTCTCTGAGCATGCAAAGAACAGTTGGCAGACATATTCACGGTCATTTTAAACCTCTCCTTGTCCCAGTCTGTAATCCCCACATGTTTTAAGACGACCACCATCATCCCTGATCCTAAGAACTCTAAGGCTTCATGCCACAATGATTACCGCCGTGTAGCACTCACTTCTGTAATTATGAAGTGCTTCGAGAGGCTGGTTATTGCACACATTAACTCCACCTTCCCAGCCACCCTAGACCCACTCCAATTTGCATACCGTCCCAACAGATCCAGAGATGACACAATCTCAATTGCTCTCCACACTGCCCTTACCCACCTAGATAAGAGGAATACCTATGTGAGAATGCTGTTCATTGACTACAGCTCAGCGTTCAACACCATTATCCCATCCAAGCTTGTCACCAAGCATAGGACTATGGGTCTGAACACCTCCCTCTGCAACTGGGTCCTGGACTTCCTGATGGGCCGACCCCAGGTGGTGAGGGTAGGCAGCATCCCCTCCACCACTCTGACCCTTAACACAGGGGCCCCACAGAGATGTGTGCTTAGTCCCCTCCTGTACTCCCTGCTCCTCCATGACTGTGTGGACAACCACAACTCCAACACCATTATCAAGTTCGCTGACGACACAATGGTGGTAGACCTGATCACTGGCGACGATGAGTCAGCCTACAGGGAGGGGGTCAGTGACCTGGTAGTGTGGTGCCGGAGCAACAACCTCTCAACGTCAGTAAGACCAAGGAGCTGATCGTGGACTACATTACTGCTTGGTAGTGCAATAGCACCGCCCTCGATCGCATGGCGCTACAGATGGTTGTGTGGACAGCCCAGTACATCACTTGGGCCAAGCTCCCTGCCATCCAGGATCTCTATATCAGGCAGTGTGAAAAGAAGGCCTGGAAAATCGTCAAAGACCCCAACCACCCAAGCCGTAGACTATTTTCTCTGCTGCTGCACACTGAGAGGTACCGGTGCATCAAGTCTGACACTAACAAGCTCTTGAACAGCTTCTATCCCCAAGCAATACGACTGATAAATAGCTAATAAAATAATTACACGGACCAAGTTTACCTTGTATCTTTACTGACCTTTTATTTCAATATTTGCACTGTCTCTATGCCCACTCACAGGGCCCTACACACTCACACACACTGTCACTCCAACACACACACACAAACACTCCATCATTTGCTCACTCACACATAATATGCACATACATTTATACTGACTCTATACACCCGCACAGCCACTCACATGCAAGCTGCTGCTACTCTGTATATCTTATATCCTGTTGCCCAGTCCTCTTAACCCTATACAGTATCTATCTCCATCACTCGAGTATCCCTGCACATGGAAATACGCTATTGGGACTGACTTTTTAAATATTTCCTGTATATAGTATGCTTACATATTTATTTTATTGTGTATTTCATATTTCTTATCCCTCGTGTGTTTTTTTCTAGTAATATATTGTTATTGATTATTGCATTGTTGGGTTTTGAGCTTGCAAGAAAGGTATTTCACAGTACTTGTGATATTTAAGTTTGAAATTTGAAAGGCGTCACTTCTTGTCAGAAAGATTTGCATACTGTCAAACGAAGCACAACGCTGGAAATCAATCCATCAGTCTATATGTAATAATAATTAACCTTTAGGATAGGGGGGACATGTATGACAGCCAGGCACTTACACTAAGTGTACAAAACATTAGGAACACCTGCTCTTTCCATGACAGACTGACCAGGTGAATCAAGGTGAAAGCTATGATCCCTTATTGATGTCACCTGTTAAATCCACTTCAATCAGTGTAGATGAAGGGGAGAAGACAGGTTCAATAATGCTTTTTAACCCTTGAGACATTTGAGACATGGATTGTGTATGTGTGCCATTCAGAGAGTAAATGGACAATACAAAATATTTAAGTGCCTTTGAACAGGGTATGATAGTAGGTGCCAAGCGCACTGGTTTGAGTGTGTCAAGAACAGCAAAGCTGCTGGGTTTTTCACGCTCAACAGTTTCCAGTGTCTATCAAGAATGGTCCACTACCCAAATTGACGCAACTGTGAGAAGCATTGGAGTCAACATGGGTCAGAATCCCTGTGGGACGCTTTCGACACCTTGTAGAGTCCATGCCCCGATGAATTGAGGCTGTTCTGAGGGCAAAATGGAGTGGGGGTGCAACTCAATATTACGAATGTGTTCCTAATGTTTGGTAGAGTCCATGCCCCGGCGAATTGAGGGCTGAGAGCAAAACGGGGTGCATCTCAATATTAGGAAGGCATTCCTAATGTTTTATACACTCAGCATATATTTGCAATATAAGTAGTTAGGCTTTCATAAGGTATTATTTCATAAGTTAGTGCTGTGGGAAAGGATGCTAGGCTTAGCAGAGGCAATTCAGAGGTGAGTGTAGTGGAGGGAGGAAGAAAACAGAGAGACACAGATGTACTGCCAGTTCCTTCATATGTTGTCTCTATAATAGCAATTAACACTTAGGAGACAGACGGACAGACAGACAGACAGACAGACAGACAGACAGACAGACAGACAGACAGACAGACAGACAGACAGACAGACAGACTCACAGACAACAGAGGAGAACAATAGGAAGCACAGACAGAAGACTGAGTAAAAGACAGTCTCAGCCCCAGAGAATGAAACCAGGGACCTTGTCTTTCAGTACAGTACAGAGGTGCAGTACAGATGTTTCACAGTGTGAGTACATGCTAATGTCAGCTCAGAAACAGAACAGAACCCGATATCTAAAGTACAGTAAAGTGCAGCTGTGCTTTCCACAGTGCGAGTTGGTAAAAGCTATCAGCTCGAAGCCAAAAACGTACAGTACATTGATGCTTTCCACAGTACCGTCTCCCCAGCTCTCCCCCTGTGAGATGTGTCATTTAGCCAGCAGCAGCAGCAGGTTGTGCTTAGCTAAACGACAACTCATCAGGCCATTAGTAGGCAGCCTAATTAAAGACGTGCTAATTAACCGTGATGGAGTACTCTTTCATAAGGCTCTAAATAAATAATGAATACAAACAACCCGTTTGAGATCAACTAGAGTGGCACCCCTGAGTCACATGGATACTCATGGGGAGGGAGGGAGGGGGGAGAGAGAGAGCTTCATGGGGTCTATTAAAGGGATAGTTCACCCAAATTACAAAATAAAACATTGCTTTCCTTACACTGTAAGAAGTCTATGGGCAAGGTATGAAAGCAATCCATGCTTTGTTTTATTTTCCTTAGCACTGTTTCCTCATGCAAACGTTTGCTTATACAGTAAGAAAACCAATATGTAATTTGGATGAACTATGCCTTTAAGGGAGGAAAAGCAATCACTGCCATATTGTTCCAACACTCACTCCCTTCTTCAGGAAACAGTGACGTGACTAGAAGAGACTACCCAGCAAACCAAAATTGGTTCTGTGAAGGTTCCCAGAACATCCGTTAGGTCGCGGCAAATGTTCTCATAACACAAAAACTGTGCATTGATGATTGTAGAATGTTTGTACAAAACATTCACCTGATGTTGGAAGAACGTTCCTAGAACACGTTTAATGTGTTGTGTAGAGGTTCCCAGAATGTTGACGGTTGAACTAAATTTGACAACCAATTTTAAATGAAATTAAACATTATTGTTTGGCATATTTTATCATCTCAACCAATGCCATTTAGTAAAATGATCATGTGGTTTCCATTATCAGACTCCAATATGTTTTTTAAACACGCATTCAAAGATGGTTGAAGCAAGGAGCAAAACACCTCATTTACCACTTTTGTACTAACTGTGTATAAAATGGGATATGACAACAATGTAAAAATGTTGTTGACCTTTCAAACATCCTTTCAGAATGATTAAATGACTAATATGTTGTTGTTTTACAATTTTAGGAACTCTTGCTCCACCAGTCGGTTGAGTTGCCCATTAAAGAAATCAAATCAAATCAAATCAAACATGTACTTGTCACATGCTTCGTAAACAACAGGTGTAGACTAACAGTGACATGCTTACTTACGGTCCCTTCCCAACAATGCAGAGATCATTTAAAAAAATATATATATACAAATTATAAGCTAGGGAAAAATTCACAATGAGTAACAATAACTTGGCTAGGGTACGAGGTAATTGAGGTAGATAATTGCATATAGGTAGGGAAAAAGGGACTAGGTAACAGGATAGATAATAAACAGTAACAGCAGCGTATGTGATGGGTCAAAATAGTTAGTGCAAAAAGGAATGATATTAAGTCAAAGCCAAAGACTGCAGTTTCAAACCCACATATTCTGTAAAAACAAGTGAAATGGAGGCTCAGACATACTCTACTAAAAGAAAGGAGGGTAAAAAAACAACATATAATTCCTACTTTGAGACACTTGATATGGCCCACTTTGTTTATTTTTCATGATAAGTGTTCCTAGATCAGCACTCATTAACTTGTAACTACCTTGTAAATATGGGCCCAAAAGTACGCAGCATATAAAGAGGATGGGTGAAGTAATGGTGAATAACCCAGTTACCAGTATTTCCCTGGGTTAGTTATGTCTAAGAAGGCTAAAAAGGAAGCATGGAATTCCTGACTGATCATACGGCCATATACAGAAAAAATATTAAAAAGAGGACTTCCATGGTGGCGCAGAGGATAAAAGACCTGGCTTGGGAACCTAGCATTGCAGTGTCAAACCCGACATGTGCAGATTGTTAACATCTGAAGTGTAGAAACATATGGTTGTGTTTGTGTGATTAAATGTTGTTCAAATGTCCTGTGAATTAAATAATATGTAGATTATCAACGTATGAAGTGTAAAGAAATATGGCTGTGTTTCATTCTTACAAAATTAAGGGAATGTCCTTTGCAACCTAACTTAAACATTGCACGAATGTCATCACATCTGAGCATAGTTTGTTGTAATCTCTTGTAATGTACCCACACTGTTCCCACAATGTAATTTCATGTTCTGGGAACCTTTAAAAACTCAGATAGGCTGTTTTGTCAACATTCTTGCAACATCAAGAGCAATGTTTTGTGCACCCTGATACAAACATTATCTGAATGTCAGCACAACTGAACAGCTTTTGCGCTTTGGGAACATATCTTTTGTGATGTCCCCACAATGTTCCCACCAGACTGTTCCCCCAACCTAATGAAACATTATGTGATCCTTAAAAGAACAGATTAAATGTGTTATAGAAATGTTCTTTCAACATCAGGCAAATGTTTTATACAAACATGGGGAATGTTCTGTGGTGTTTGTTACAGATGTTGTGCACAACATTTTAGTGAATGTTAGAACACTCCAAGGATATTTCATCTAAAATGGGTAGACTCCTTCCTACCCATTTTACACAACATCGTTTTTGGGAGTAGTTTTCAAGAAGCACAATTTAGCAGCATGCACAATGTATTTCTCATGATCAACTCTTCTTTGTTGAACCCACCCAGGTAAAGAGATTTCTTTCTGTGCTGCGTACAATGCTTAGTAACTATTTAAAAATAATTAAATATTCGGACGGACGGACGTCCGTATTCCATGCTAATGAGGTCTGCAGTAACAAATTGTTGGTCTAATTGTCTGCATACATCCACCCACCCACTCCTCTTCCTCCTGGTCGATGTGTCGGAGTGGGCCCTGGGCTCCGGCTATTTTCTCACTGTGTTCAAAGAGGGTTGTTGTCTGGTCTGGTACAGAGCTGTACTTTATCCTCTCTTCTCTTTCTTTAGCCAGGCAACAAATCTTGTCTGTCATATAAAACAGTGGAGCTGTTGGGAGAGCTATGAGGGATTTCCTTTATTAAAAGGGGTTAGTTGCAGGACACTGACAAGAGCAAGGCTACACAGCCCTAATATGAGAAATGGCATTGAAACGTGCAACCTTTCTTAATTGAAATGTAGACAGGAGAATGCCAAGCTCTTATAACCAGATACAGTACATTACATCCTCTTATGGTCAATAGTACATCTAGATACTGTGGATCAAACATGATCACTGTGGAAAACACTACAGTAAAATTAATCTTGGTTAACCCAGAACTAAAGTCTTGCCTAATTGGTCAGATGCTCGATTAAGTTCCGGATCCATATACGTAAGAAAAGAGATATAGTGAGGATCAGAACCGGAACAAAGTGCTCCACCCTTTCTCTTTGCATGTTACAGGCAAGTCTATGAGCCTAATGTCCCCTCATCTTCCGAAATTCTATACATGCTAACACCTGCGAAATTGTGATTTGTCCAAATAAGTGACAATAGAAACCTAAGCACCGGAACTAATGCTGCTGATCTCACGCGTCCCGTTTTATCATGACAGATCCACGGCACCATTTATGTTTACGTAGTCTGTCCACTAAAGATAACAGTAAAACTGTCTACCAAAATGGTAGATCACTTCTTGAGATGTCACTTTATATATCACATTATAATTTAGCCTGAGTATGAAAGTACTGTAATAGTCAGAAAAACTATTCTTGAATAGTTAAAAGCTTTTCAAAGCTACCTACCAAGTTGTTCTCCACATAATTAACATCTAAAATAAGTCCCTATTTCTGCATCATGGTCCTTGAAGCACATTCTTAAGAGTAGCCTGGCTACTTTTTTTGTGTGAAGATGAGTCACAAACAGTGGGAATGAGACAAGTACCAAGACCACTCTTCTTCTGGCTGCTTTCATTGTCTTATTGTATCCACAGAAAACTGCCGCCAAGGGCAACAACGGGTTGCCATTAGCGACTGAAGGCACAGTTGGCCATCTGAGAAGAGAACAAAACAACAATAAAGCCTAACAAGCTTGGAATTACTTTTAACAGAAATGAAAGGAGAATAAAATGAGCTGAAAACAAAATAAAGATTCATCACAATGGAACAACTCAGCAAGTTAGCACATCAATTAAAATGGGCATATTTCATAGGAATAGGTCATGCCTTTAATTAAATAGCAGAATTCAAATAATTCAGTCGACAGTGATACTGGTTATAGACAATGGCGATACTGTCTATATAAATGCAGCTGCCACAGTATTGAAGCCATTGGATTCAGTTTATCATACTAACCTACACTAACAAAGCCAACAGTGAAACTGAGAAACGTGGCTTTAAAGTTATTTTGATAGCCAGACAAATATGTTTTAGGTAGACAAGTGATAATGCACTGATGTATAATTTTCACGTTCTGACCTTAGTTCTTTTGTTATTTCTTTGTTTTAGTATGGTCAGGGCGTGAGTTGGGTGGGTTATCTATGTTCGTTTTTCTATGTTGGTTTTTTCGTTTGGCCTGGTATGATTCTCAATCAGAGGCAGGTGTCGTTAGTTGTCTCTTATTGAGAATCATACTTAGGTAGCCTTTTTCCACTGGTGTTTCGTGGGTGTTTATTTTCTGTGTCTGTGTGTTCCACACGGAACTGTTTCGGTTTGTTATTTCACGTGTCGTTTATTGTTTTGTTTCTGTGTTCGATTGTTTTATTAAAGAGCATGAACACGTACCACGCTGCGCATTGGTCCTCCGATCCTTACTACTCCTCCTCGTCAGAGGAGGAGGAAGACAGCGTTACAATAATCTTATTATTAAGTAATTTATGCATCAACCATGACCACTGACTTGACGGCCACACTGTAAAACTTTACCTTGTAAATGTACAGCATTGTACAAGAAGCAGAGTTACGCTAAATACTGTAATTTTGCTTTACAGCAGGGATGCTGTAAAATGTTTTACAGTAAGAAAAATAGTGCTGTACTGCATTATACTGTACTGCATTATACTGTAAATTAGGCTACTGTAATCATTACAGCAACACAGCTGTATTATATAATGTCAGTAATTTTCTGGCAACTCTGCTGCCAGTATAATGCTGGTCGATCTTCAAGGCATTCCTAGTCGATCACCAAATATTTCTGTAGAAAAGCCAAGGAACAATAAAGGTTTGCGCTCCTTTTTTAAAATCGTGTTGAGCTGTTGCCGGTAGGTGCACTTGATTCAAAAGTCCCGGGCACCGAGCAACCAAAGTGTTCCCATGAGACATGCTCCGCCTACCTGGCAGACCGGCAAATCTGTGACTAAATCGAGTGCACCTACTGCGCTGCCCAATCGGAAAGCTCAAATCCCCGTGGCTACAGAGCTTCCATGACCCTGGCCACAGCCAAGTTTAACAGCATGAGGCAGATGCGGTGCGACTCGAGTTTCACCATCAGGTGGTGGCGGTGTCCCCTCTCTGGTCAGTCTCACCAGGGGAAAGGAAGGAGAGAGCAGGGACCGTGAGAGGCGGTTGGGAAAAATTGTTTTGAACTGTCATCCAACTCTGAATTCCAAGTCGGAAACTCGGGCATCTTTCTAGAGCTCCGACTTCTCGACCTGAAGATCACTGACGTTGTGATTTGACCTCGTTGACCATCAGACGCAGGTACCATCAGTCCAGTAAAATACAAAAGCGAATTATTCGAATTTATGCTCCACAGTGCCTCACAAGTGCTAAATCAACTGATCTATTTTGTTATCAAAGCTCAAGTTTTGAAATATAATATGGTCTGATTAACAATATTGGCAGGCCAATCATATAGCCAATATGCTGTGATAATGTATTAGGCCTACTGCCCAAACCTCATTCCTACAAAGCTGTTTGTGTGGGTTAATGTAAAAAAACAACTCAGAGCAGTAGATTTCAGCTTGCTTTTTGACTGTGAAAGTGGTCTTGACTCAGAAAAGGTTGGTGACCACTGCTATAGCATGTTAATGTAAACAGTTTTGCTGTACCAAGAATGTAATTTTTATACGGTAATTGTAATGAATGAATGAATGAATTACATTTACTGAGGAGAGACTGGGTTTGTATTACCGCAATTGCATGGGATTGGTGCAAGCAGGTTGGCACCAACATAAAGTGTCTTAATAGTGCGTTGGGTCACCAAAAGCCAGAACAGCTTCAATGCGTCGTGGCATAGATTCTACAAGTGTCTGCAACTCTATTGGAGTGTTCCGAAACCATTCTTCCACAAGAAATTCCAGAATTTGGTGTTTTGTTGATGGTGGTAGAACATGCGGTGTCAGGCTCCACTCCAGAAGCTCCCACCAGTGTTCAATTGGGTTGATGCTCATCAAATCCATTTATTGACCACTCGTGCTCTGTGGATGGGTGCATTGACCTTCTATGGGGGCATAGCCAAGGTGGCCAAAATAATAGCCTGCCTAGCATTTTTATTCATGACCCTAAGCATGATGGGATGGTAATTGTTTAATTAACTCAGGAACCACAACTGTGTGGAAGCACCTGCTTTCAGTATACCTCGTATCCCTCATTTACTCAATTGTTTCAATTATTTTGGCAGTTACATACAGCACCAGTCAAAAGTTTGGACACACCTACTCATTCAAGGGTTTTTCTTAATTTTTACTGTTTTCTAAATTGTAGAATAATAGCGAAGACATCAAAACTATGAAATAACACATATGGAATCATGTAGTAACCAAAGTGTTAAACAAATCAAAATATATGTTATATTTGAGATTCTTCAAAGTGGCCACCCTTTGCCTTGATGACAGCTTTGCACACTCTTGGCATTCTCTCAACCAGCTTCACCTGGAATGCTTATCCAACAGTCTTGAAGGAGTTCCCACATATGCTGAGCACTTGTTGGCTGCTTTCCCTTCACTCTGCGGTCCAACTCATCCCAAACCATCTCAATTGGGTTGAGGTCGGGTGATTGCGGAGGCCAGGTCATCTGATGCAGCACTCCATCACTCTCCTTCTTGGTCAAATAGCCCATAAACAGCCTAGAGGTGTGTTTTGGGTCATTGGCTTGTTGAAAAACAAATGATAGTCCTACTAAGTGCAAACCAGATGCTGTGGTAGTCATGTTGGTTAAGCGTGCCTTGAAAATGTAATGGCGCCGGAGGAGATGGCTGGGCTCTTAACCAATTGTGCTCTTGTGTGTGTTTTTTTCGCGTTATTTGTAACTTATTTTTACCGAAAAGAGTTTCTGGATATCAGGACAGCGATTACTCCCTTCGTACTGGATGAAGATTTTTTTTTTAACAAGTCGGAGGATTTACAAGGCGAAGGATTTACTTCAGACATATGCCAAGGCCCACATCCTCATCATTTGCAGGAGAAACAGATGGAGATATCGGGGACGTAGGTCGGGGTGCCTTGTAAGGATCCGACGGTGAGTGGGTAATCTGCCTCTACCATCAGTCCTATTAGCCAACGTACTATCATTGGATAACAAAATAGATGCGCTATGATCACTAACATCCTACCAACGGAACATTAAAAACTGTAATATCTTATGTTTCACCGAGTTGACATGAATAATATACAACTGGCTGAGTTTACGCTGCATCGGCAAGATAAAACAGCTGCCTCCGGTAAGACGAGGTATATATTTGTGTATATTTGTAAACAACAGCTGGTGCACAAAATCTAATTTTAAGGAAGTCTCGAGGTTTTGTTTGCCTGAGCTGTATGGCACACTATTTATTTTTTTTGGCACACTAACCAGGCAAGTCAGTTAAGAACAAATTCTTATTTTCAATGACGGCCTAGGAATAGTGGGTTAACTGCCTTGTTCAGGGGCAGAAGGACAGATTTGTACCTTGTCAGCTCAGGAATTTGATCTTCCAACCTTTAGGTTACTAGTCCAACGCTCTAACCACTAGGCTACCTGCCTCCCCCATTTACCAAGAGAGTTTTCATCTATATTTTTTGTTGCTGTCTATTTACCACCACAAACAGATGCTGGCACTAAGTCCGCACTCAATGAGCTGTATAAGGCCATAAGTAAACAGAAAAACGCTCATCCAGAGGCGGCACTCCTAGTGGCCGGGGACTTCAATACAGGGAAACTTAAATCCGTTTGACCTAATTTCTACCAGTATGTTAAATGTTCAATTTTTTAAAATGTAGGTTTGATGTCTTCACTATTATTCTACAATGCAGAAAATAGTACAAATAAAGAAAAACCCTTGAATGAGTATGTGTGTCCAAACTTTTGACTGGTACTGTATGTAAACAGTGCATTCAGACCCGTTGACTTTTTTTCACAATTTGTTACGTTATTCTAAAATGGATTAAATCAATTTTTTCCTCATCAATCTACACACAATACCCTATAATGACACCATTTTTTTTTTTGCAAACGTATTAAAAATAAAAAACAGAAATACCTTATTTAAATAAGTATCCAGACCCTTTGCTATGAGACTCGAAGTTGAGCTCAGGTGCATTCTGTTTCCATTGACCATCCTTGAGATGTTTCTACAACTTGATTGGAGTCCACCTGTGGTAAATTCAATTGATTGGACATGATTTGAAAAGGCACACACCTGTCTATGTAAGGTAACACAGTTGACAGTGCATGTCAGAGCAAAAACCAAGCCAGGTCGAAGGAATTGTGTCGAGGCACAGATCTGGTGAACAGTACCAAAAAATGTCTGCAGCATTGAAGGTCCCTAAGAACACAGTGGCCTCCATCATTCTTAAATGGAAGAAGTTTGAAACCACCAAGACTAGAGCTGGCCGCCTGGCCAAACTGAGCAATTGGGGGAGAAGGTTCTTGGTCAGGGAGGTGACCAAGAACCCGATGGTCACTCTGACCGAGCTTTAGAGTTCCTCTGTGGAGATGTGAAAACCTTCCAGAAGGACAACCATCTCTGCAGCACTCCACCAATCAGGCCTTTATGGTAGATTGGCCAGACGGAAGACACTCCTCAGTAAAAGGCACATGAAGGCCCGCTTGGCACTTAAAGACTCTCAGACAATGATTCTTTGGTCTCACGGTCTCATGAAACCAAGATTGAACTCTTTGGCCTGAATGCCAAGTGCCACATCCGGAGGAAACCTGGCACCATCCCTATGGTGAAGCATGGTGGTGGCAGAATCATGCTGTGGGGAGGTTTTTCAGGGACTGGGACACTAGTCAGGATCGAGGGAAAGATGAACCGAGAAAAGTACAGAGAGATCCTTGATGAAAACCTGCTCCAGAGCACGGTGAAGGTTCACCTTCCACAGGACAACGACCATAAGCACACAGCCAAGACAACGCAGGAGTGGCTTCGGGACAAGTCTCTGAATGTCTTTGAGTGGCCCAGCCAGAGCCTGGACATGAACCTGATCGAACATCTCTGGAGAGACCTGAAAATAGCTGTGCAGCGACGCTCCCCATCCAACCTGACAGAGCTTGAGAGGATCTGCAGAGAAGAATGGGAGAAACTCCCCAAATACAGGTGTGCCAAGCTTGTAGAGTAATACTCAAGAAGACTCAATGATGTAATCGCTGCCAAAGGTGCTTCAACAAAGTACATAAAGGGTCTGAATACTTATTTAAATGTAATATTTCTGTTTTTTATTTTGAAAAAAAAAGTTTTTGCTTTGTCATTATGGGGTATTGTGTGTAGATTGATGCGGGAATAAATAAAAAATCTATTTTAGAATAAGGCTGTAACATAAAATGTACTGGGCATAACAGACCAAGGACATGGCACATACTCCACTATTAAATGTTTTCGACTCACTTCCACTCCAATCTGTCCCCTATACACATTTACTGTTGGCGCCACATACCAGTTAAATTGGTACAGCACTCTCACTCACGGGTAAAACAAATGTAGCCTCTTACAAGGCACTCCTCAAAATATGTTAATGGACCAGAAACAACAATAGCATGCAAACACTAGTGGTCAAAAAGTTTTTGGTGCTCCAAAAATACGATAGGGTACTGTATTCTGTGGGTTGGAATTACAGTACTATAAATCCAGTACTTCTTTAAAGTAATGTTCTGTTAAACCAACGTTTCATTGAAATTTACTGTATAATTTACCAGTTACATCTAAAATCCCCCAGAGTGCATTGCGATTTAGGTCAATTTACTGAAAT
Source organism: Salvelinus alpinus (assembly GCF_045679555.1). Taxonomy (NCBI): domain Eukaryota; kingdom Metazoa; phylum Chordata; class Actinopteri; order Salmoniformes; family Salmonidae; genus Salvelinus; species Salvelinus alpinus. The sequence goes on from NC_092094.1 coordinate 43,356,925, forward strand.
GAATCATACGGTACATTGCTGTTAGTTTTATTGTATAATAGTCCACTGTAAAAACAACAAGATTTTTTAACAGTGTTGCCATAGAATTAAAAAATGTTTCTCCTGTATTATGGGTCTGTCGCGGGCGTTGAAAGAACTGGACCAAAGCGCAGCGTGGTGAGCGTACATATTCCCTTTTTATTAGAATGACGCCGACAAAACAATAAACAATACAAAAACGGCCGTGAAGCTTAAGGGCTATAGTGCCACAAACAAAGACAACTTCCCACACAGAAAGGAGGGAAAGGGCTACCTAAGTATGGTCCCCAATCAGAGACAACGATAGACAGCTGTCCCTGATTGAGAACCATACCCGGCCAAAACAAAGAAATACAAAAACATAGAAAATAGAACATAGAATACCCACCCAAATCACACCCTGACCAAACCCAAAAATAGAGACATAAAAAGCTCTAAGGTCAGGGCATGACAGGGTCATATCTTTTGACCTGTTGGTGCTATAAACAAGCAATTGTATCTATAGTAATGGTGCAAACATAACTGTCACTGATCTGATATAAATCTGTTTTTTTTCACTATGGCACCCAGAAGCTGCAGTACAGCGAAGCCTAATCATTACCACAATTTATTATCTAGGTGATTTAAAAAAAAACTAAAATGGACTGAGCTCACCTGACAGCATGAGATTGAAGCCTTAAACTGAAAATGTTAATCTACTGTAGGCATAAGCTATTACTGTAAAGAAATAAAGTATGTTAGAGTAATTTTTACAATGCTTCCAATTACATTTAATAACAGTATTTTCCAGCATTTTACCCATAATGCAATGTGATCTATAGCATTAATTCTGTAAAACACATTTAAGGTATTTTACAGTGATTTCTACAGTGTTTTACTGTTAAATTACATAAAAGTCTTACAGTGCATATCAACCAACTATGCAATATGCCAGCCATATCATGGTCACTCCTGTACATCCCTAGCTGTAAGTTTCCTCCCCATAGCAGCCATATGCTGAATAATGCATGCTGTGTCAGAGTTGTTAGTCTGTTGCTGTCTGTCAGTGCAATGTGCCACCGGCCATCACTTTGTACAGGGATGACATGCCACAGAGACACACACACACGCTAGTGATGCATGGGTTATATTCGCAAGGGCGGTCGAGTTTAGGGTCATCAAATATTGTGTGGGTGGCGGGCGGGTTGAATTAAGAGAAAACAATACCTTAAAAAAACATGAATGTATCAATCTTGTGCAAAATCTATTGGCTACATTGAGGTTTCTCTTTCATTCTTTTTAGGATATCTGACATTAGTGCGTAAGCCTAAGCTTTAGGGCCTAACTGTATGCCTGCCAAATAACCTACACGTGAATAGCCAATGCTTTTGGGAATGGGCTGATAAAGTAAGAACAACGTCAGAGTTGAATTAAATTAGAGAAAAGCTGTGAAATGGAGATTTGAAAATAAAGAGGAAGGGCCAGAAATGTCATGTTTGCGAAAGATTTTGTGAAGTGGTCAAAGAGGATGATAGCGGTGCATGATATGTGTGATGATTGTGAGGCGCTGTACAAATCCGACAGTCACAAGACGGGACTTCAAATAGGCCTATGGCACATCAAGGGAACTGTAGCCTACTGTTCAGATGGGTTAAATGGAAACTGAAATCTGGACACAGACTGTAGATCTATAACCTCTCACATAGCCTTAATATTAACTCCTGCAGAATTAAGCATTTCTTGCAGTAAAATTATAAACCAAATGTACACTTTCCCTCGGGAACAGGAATGGAGAAATATTATTTATTTATTTCAGCATCTTGAGAGAACGCAAAGGCACAGTTATGCAGAGGTGCTATCTTTATCAGCATCATAAAAGGTGATTGTAACGTTCGTTGTTTGAAGGATTGGACCAAGGTGCAGCGTGGAAGGCGTTCATCATTTTTTATTAATGTGAACCAGCAACAAAACAATAAGAGTAACAAAAGAAAACGTACAGCTTTGTAGCAAGCAACAATACAAAATCAAGATCCCACAAAAAGGACAGTGATAGTATTTCAACCACATAAAATTAGAAACCAAGCTGAATTTAAATCTTATCAGAAACATGTTGGGTCATTTTCTCAGCTTTCTATTTCCATTCAACCGGTCACTTGGACATTTTGCACAATAAAATGTTAAACTTTTTTTTTTTGCATTTTCTCACCGGTCCCTAAACGTCTTTGCTCTGCGAAAGAAGCAGAGATGACAGAGAAAACTTCACCGATGTCAACTAAATTGAAGCATTGATTTCATTCTAGTGATTTATTACATTATTCTGGTGACCGATTTATTACATTGTTTAGCCTTCTAGGGCAACATATAGCCTAATGAGAAGCTGCATGTATCTAATAATAGGCAAGTTGACTAACAAACAGCCTACCAAAATGTCATAAACATCTTATTTGGCAAAGAATCCTACACCTCCTGTCAAATAATCGTTCTGCCATTTCTGACCGTAGTTTCAGCTCATTTGTTCTATATTTGCAGGTGAGAGTTGGGTGCGGGCCTCAGATTTTCACTTTATCACATGTGGTTGGGCGGTTGAGGATGGATTATTAGAAATGATGGGAAGGTGCAGGTGAACAAACAGCTGACCCATGCACCACCAACACACACAAAGGTGACATCATGGGCTCTGAGGACCCCAGCTGTTGGCTGTAAGATGTGTGTGTGTGTGTGTGTGTGTGTGTGTGTGTGTGTGTGTGTGTGTGTGTGTGTGTGTGTGTGTGTGTGTGTGTGTGTGTGTGTGTGTGTGTGTGTGTGTGTGTGTGTGTGTGTGTGTGTGTGCATGCGTCCGTGTGTGTATGTGTGTGTCTATACTCACTCTGTGTTTTAGAACCTCTCTCTCAGCTGTCATAGTCAGGCAGGCAGCCTACCACTGTTCTTGAGTCAATGTGTGTCCCAGGGGGGGAACTAAAAGCAGCACAGTGGGTCGGTGGGGGGGAGCGGGCCGCTGTGAAAGCTTTTCCATGTTCAGCCACCGCCTTACTCGACCTCGACTCGCCTCGCCCTCCAGGCAGGATGGAGGGAGCTAACCCTAGCCCCACCTCTCCCGAGTCTCTCTCTCTCATTTTCTCTCTCTCTCTTTCTCGGTTTCTCCCCCTTTCTCCCTCACGCTCTCTCTTTCCATCATTCTCTCTTTCTCTGCTTCTCCCTCTCTCTGTTCTTTCCCTCCCTCTGCTTTCTCTCCATCCCTCTATTTCTCTCCTAGAGTGAGTACTGGGGAGTTTTACATTAGGAGTGGGAACAGTATGAACTCCAGTATGAGCTGCTCTTATCCAGCAGAGTGAGTTCTCTCTGGGAGCACGTCACTGCGTTGAGACACATGGCGACTCGGACTGACTCCCACAGTCTATCCACGGACTGAGTGCCTGGTGACGTCTCTGCAGCACAGTAGCAGTGGCTAGAGGCCTCCAGAGGTGGCTCCAGCTCTGTGTTGAGGGCACTCATGGCAAGAGCTGTCACAAGCCTGACGGGGCTGGAGACAGAGTGGAAAGGCGGGAAAGACTATCGGAGGGGAAATGCACAGCTCTGGAGAAAGAAGAGAAAGACAGCTGCAGAAGTGGTGACAAACGCCTTGTCAACGGAGGCACCCTCTCTGGGAATCTTTTTGAGTGTGTTTGTGTTCTCAAACCTTCACTGTTTGAATTATAATCAACGTTGATGATTAACTGTTGAGAAGATAGGAGCCCAAAATAAACAGAGGCCTGAGCTCCACATCATCGTCACAGTTTCCCCTCATTCTGTGATTAGACTGACAGTCATTCTGCTCCACAACTGTTTGTTTGTCACTAATTACACTCTGAGCATTCCATTCTAAATGGTTCTATTAACCAGAAAAGAACATCTCACAATTTCCCCTTCTAGCAGCTGTTCCTTGTCCACAGTACAGAATGTTCCAGATTCTGTAGAGAACAAATTCTGAAGGTGAAGCCCAGCCTAGTGAAGGTAATGAAATGGTTGAGAGCTCTGACCGTATCATTACTAGGATACATGGTCATCAAAGCTGGTCCACTGCAGAGGTGGATAAGAGATCATGTTTATTATGCTCCTAACACCAGCCAGCTTTCCAGCATTCCATTCAGCCGTCTTTAGCATCACAGAACAGGACAGAACAGCACCTTGAGAAAAGTAATTTGCTTTAAGACAGGCAGTAAAATGGTACGCCTCATAAAGGTCCTTTATGTGCAATCAATACCTGCAGCTCAGCAGCTCTCTGTTTCTGCCCTGTCTGGGAGCTTGAGAAACATAGTCTCAAACTGTCATGCCTCTGATTTCTATAAGCTTTCACTGTTGTCTTGTCCTGACAGCTATTCTCTATGTACGACATGCTGAAAGCAAAGTATCTGCTGTATAGATCAGGTATAAGGAGATGCTATATGAGCACCTTTCCCATGATGCTCCCACATAAGCCACTGCAGATGGAAATATCTACGAAAACAGAATACAATCGATGGATATAGGATGAGTTTTATGGATAGCGGTACATCTGTACGTCCTTGAGAGAGGACATCAGTTCTGTATGGTGAATCCATGATAACAATGACGGAGAAATCAGATTATCTCGAGGGACAATCAAGGCGGAACAGCATGGTTGTGGATGGAATTGCAGAACCTCAACATGAGACCTGGATGGAGTCTGAGGACAAAGTAAGGGAAATAATCTCGGAGAAACTGAAGATGGACCACAGGAAGATTGAGGTGGAACGCGCACACAGGACTGGAAAACCTACCACCGGCCCAGGACGATAGTGGTCAAGGTCCTGAGGTTCAAGGACAATGTAGCTGTTCTGGAAAGAGCCAAGAACTTGAGAGGAATGTACATCTTCCTCAATGAGGACTATCCTGAAGCTGTGAGGCAGAAGAGGAAAACACTTATCCCAGCAATGAAAGCTGCTAGAGCGTGTGGGGACATTGCTTACATCCTCAATGACAGGCTCATTGTCCACCATCCCTCCCAAAAGCCTTGAAGAGATGAGCGAGCCAAGCCTATGGTTTCGTAGCTTCAACCCCACAGCACACACACATACTTACACACACCAACTGACTAATGGACTGCTGAATGTATATATTTTTTTCTCTTGCTTTGTTGGCTCTTTTCCATATTATCATAAGGTACCCAGGAAAGGGCTGAAAATAGCCCATATTGTATGTAGCTTTAGAAATAAGGGTCATGAAATCAGTAATTTGCTAAGATCAGATAACATTCATATATTAGCGATTTATGAGACTCACTTAGATAATCATTTGATGATACAGCAGTAGCAATACAAGGATATAACATCTATAGAAGTGACAGGAATGCTTATGGGGAGGTGTTACTGTATACAGGGCCTTTGGAAAGTATTCAGACCCCTTGACTTTTTCTACATTTTGTTAAGTTACAGCCTCATTATAAACTGATAATCTTTTTTTTCACTCATCAATCTATACACAATACCCCACAATGACAAAGCAAAAACCGTTTTCTTTTTTAAATTTTGCTAATTTATTCAAAATAAAAAACTGAAATATCACATTTACATAAGTATTCAGACCCTTTACTCAGTACTTTGTTGAAGCACCTTTGGCAGCGATTACAGCCTTGAGACTTCTTGGGTATGACGCTACAAGCTTGGCACACCTGTATTTGGAGAGTTTCTCCCATTCTTCTCTGCAGATCCTCTCAAGCTCTGTCAGGTTGGATGGGGAGCGTCGCTTCACAGCTATTTTCAGGTCTCTCCAAAGATGTTCAAACGGGTTCAAGTCCAGGCTCTGGCTGGGCCCCTCAAGGACATTCAGAGACTTGTCCCGAAGCCACTCCTGCATTATCTTGGCTGTGTGCTTAGAGTCATTGTCCTGTTGGAAGGGGAACCTTCACCCCAGTCTGAGGTCCTGAGTGCTCTGGAGCAGGTTTTCATTAAGGAGCTCTCTGTACTTTGCTCCGTTCATCTTTGCCTCGATCCTGACAAGTCTCCCTGCCGCTGAAAAACATGACGCTGACACCACCATGCTTCACCGTAGGAATGGTGCAAGGTTTCCTCCAGACGTGAAGCTTGGTATTCAGGCTAAAGAGTTCAATCTTGGTTTCATCAGACCAGATAATCTTATTTCACATGGTCTGAGAGTTTTTAGGTGCCTTTTGGCAAACTCCAAGTGGGCTGTCATATGCCTTTTATTGAGGAGTGGCTTCCGTCTGGCCACTCTACCATAAAGGCGTGATTGGTGGAGTGCTGCAGAGATGGTTGTCCTTCTGGAAGGTTCTCCCATCTCCATAGAGGAGCTCTGTCAGAGTGACCATCGGGTTCTTGGTCACCTCCCTGAACAAGGCCCTTTTCCCCCGATTGCTCAGTTTGGCCGGGCGGCCAGCTCTAGGAAGTCTTGGTTCCAAACTTCTTCCATTTAAGAATGATGGAGGCCACTGTGTTCTTTGGGACCTTCACTGCTGCATTTTTTGCTACCCTTCCCACGATCTGTGCCTCCACACAATCCTATCGCGGAGCTCTACGGACAATTCCTTCGACCGCATGGCTTGGTTTTGCTCTGACATGCACTTTCAACTGTGGGACCTTATATAGACAGGTGTGTGCTGTTTCTGTTTTTTATTTCTAAAAACTTGTTTTCGCTTTGTCATTATGGGGTATTGTGTATAGATTGCTGAGGATTTCTTTTATTTAATCCATTTTAGAATAAGGCTGACAGTCAGTATCAAAATAATATGTGTGAAATGCCTGTAAGTGATGTAAACAGAGAGGTCTACTTTCTTAGGGACCTGAATATTGACTGGTTTACGTCAAGCTGTCCGCTCAAGAGGAAGCTTCTCACTGTAAACAATGCCTGTAATCTGGTATAGGTTACTAATCAAACTCACAGGGTGTTTACAAACATTACTAATATTGTAAAACTTTGTTCTAAAGCTGTATCCGTACCCATTGGATGCAGTGATCACAATATAGTGGCTATTTCCAGGAAAGCCAAAGTTCCAAAAGCTGTGACTCTTATGTGGAAGATGTTAAAAATATTTATGAAATTGCTTCTTCCAATTATTGATAAATATGCACATCTTAAGAAACTGACTGTTAGAACTGTTAATGCTCCATAGATTGATGAGGAATTTAAAACTGTATATTTGAAAGAGATGGGCAAAAGAAGTGGCTAATAAGTCTGGCTGCACATCTGACTGGCCGACTTACTGCAAATTGAGAAATGTTGTGACTAAACTAAACCAAAAGAAAAATAAACTGTATTATATAGTCAAGATCAATGACATAAAGAATTATGGAAAACAACTTTAGAGTACTTTAAATGAAATTATGGGCAGATGGACAAATTCAACTCTTTCATCAAATCAGATGGCTTTTTCAACACAAAAAACAATTATTTTTATGATTACTTCATTGGCAAAGTGGGCAAACTTCGGCAGGAAATGCCAACAACGAACAGTGAGCCATCGTACTCATGCATAAAAAGACTAATAATGAAAGACAAGCATTGTAAGTTAGAATTTTGTAAAAATAGTATGGGAGAGGTGGATTGTTTTTTGTTTTCGATAAATAATGACAAACCTCTGGGCATTGACAACTTAGATGGAAAGCTACTGAGATGGTAGCTGACTCTACAGCCACTCCTATCTGTCATATCTTTAATCTGAGCCTAGAGGAAAGTCTGATAATAAGAAGATTGTGGGAGCTGTAATATTAGATTTCAGGACAGCCTTTGATATTATTGACCATAACCTTTTGTTGAGAAAACGTATGTGTTATGGCTTTTCAACCTCTGCCATATTGTGGATTCAGAGCTATCTAATAGAACTCAGATGGTTGTCTTTAATGGAAGCTTCCCTAATGTCACGCATGTAAAGTGTGGTGTACCGCAGGGCAGCTCTCTAGGCCCTCTACTCTTTTCTATTTTTACCAATGACCTGCCACTGGCATAAAAAAAATGCATGGGTGTCCATGTATGCTGAAGATTCAACCATATACACATCAGCAACCACAGCTAATGAAGTCACTGAAATCCTTAACAAAGAGTTTGTCTGTTTTGGAATGGGTGGCCAGTAATAAAATGGTTCTGAACATCTCTAAACCTAAGAGCATTGTATGTGGTTCAAATCATTCCCTAAGATCAAGACCTCAGCTGAATCTGGTAATAAATGGTGTGGCTGTTGAACAAGTTGAGGGGACTAAATTACTTGGTGTTAACTTAGATTGTAAACAGTCATGGTCAAATCATATAGATTCAATGGTTGTAAAGATGGGGAGAGGTCTGTCTGTAATAAAGAGATGCTCTGCTTTTTTGACACCACACTCCACAAAGCAAGGCCTACAGGCTCTTATCTTGATTATTGTCCAGTTATATGCTGCAAAGAAAGACCTAGTTATGCTGCAGCTGGCCCAGAACAGAATTGCACATCTTGTTCTTCATTGTAATCAGAGGGCTAATATTAATACTATGCATGCCAGTCTCTCTTGGCTAAGAGTTGAGGAAAGACTGACTGCGTCACTTCTTGTTTTTATAAGAAAAATTTATGTTTTGGAAATTCCAAATTGTTTGCATACTCAACTTACACACACCTCTGACACAGACACCAGACATGCCACCAGGGGTCTTTTCACAGTCCCCAGATCCAGAACAAATTCAAGGAAACGTACAGTATTATACAGAGCCATGAGTGCATGGCACTCCCTTCCATCTTATATAGCGCACGTGAACATCAAACCTGGTTACAAAAAACAAATAAAGCAACACCTCACGGCACAACGCCTCTCCCCATGTGACCTACTTGTTGTGTGTATGCACTGACGTGCATGTGTAACTGATAGATACACACACACACACACACACACACTACATGTTAATGATTTTAAATGTATGTGAATTGTAAAGTATTTTGTCTGTAATGTATTTTTGGTTATGTGTATGACCCCAGTAAGACTAGCTGTCGCTACTGGCGTCGGCTATTGGGGATCCTAATAAATCACATATTATGCTTGGCCAAGACAAAGATAAAAATTATGCACTATAACGCACAGTGCATCAGTGTCAGTGAGCTATTGTAATTAATATCAGGTGTGATGCAGACAGAGTCATTCCCATAGTGCTGCAACTGCAGTTCAAATCCTCAAATGGCCCATTAGAACAGGAACTAGCTCATTAGTCACCACAGAACAGAACCCAGCCACACAGGGGATAAAGGAGGATGAACAGGGCAAATGGGGAAAGTAAGAGCCATGTATTTATGGATAATGGTTCTGGGGAAACTGAAGACTGGTGCTTTTTGTGAAAACAACAGCTGGTGAATAGTGGAAATAGCTCAGTAACACTTTAGTTATACACTCTAAAAACGAGGGGTTCAACAAGGTTTCTTCTAAAATCCTCAAAGTTCTTCAAAGAACCTTAGGGTACTTGGCACTGAAAATTGCCCACAAAAGGTTTTTCCAAGAACCCAATAGGAGGTGGGGTTCATCGAGGAACCTCCTAACTGCCCAACTGAAACATTTGGATTTTCATTTGAAAGGACTGAAAAATGTAAAGATCTCCTCAATTTAAGGTAAGGTTTGTCCCTTATATGAACTAAATTAAAGGACTATTCAAATACCTTATTTCAATTTGAAGGACCCCTAAAGGATACTCCAGCAACCTTTTCTTTTTAAAGTGTATCACATGTCATTTTTACAGTGAGCGTGTAAAGACGGTCAGTAAGTACAGATAGGGCCAACACTTAGAATGGACATCAGTCTCATTTGATGTCTCAGTCAAATGCCTTCCAATAGAACACGAGACAATTGCAAGTTGCTACAATAAGTATTTTAAACAAGCATGCAGATGACATCATGGGCTCTGAGGATCCGAGCTCAGGCTGTTATATTGAGAGAACTAAATAAATTCTGACACCAAAGTGATGATAACACTGAAAGTATCATCTTAAGAATTTTTATCAAACAACGTCTCATCTTGAGTCATTCCTTCTTCAAATACAAATCAAATCTATCTAGAGAACACCACAGCTCACCTCTTCCCTCCTCTTTTATATTCTGTGTAGTCTTGATGCAGGGTTTAAATTAGAGGACTGCAGACTAGACAGAGAGAAAGTCTTACCTGTCTCACAGCTCTTCCCTGTGAAGCCTTGCTGGCAGATGCAGTTGTTTGGGGAGATGCAGGTTCCTCCATTCTGGCACAGGCCATTGCACATCGCTAGAGGACCACAGGTATCACACAGCCATTATTCAATATTAACATAGATAGATTACAATTTTAATTAGGACTGTAGTATGTATTTGGATACAGTTGATGGGCTCATTTACTAATGTGATTTAATATATCATTACAGTTCTTAAACATTTGTCTTAGTAATGATTAATGTAATTGAGAGAGATAAAATAATGACGTACTTTTGGGACGTTAGTAATGGTCTACAAGAGACTATCTGTACTGTATCTGTCTGTGTGTGGTTCTGGTCAGTGGAGCTTACCTTTGCAGACGGTGCCGTTACCAGTGTATCCTGGCTTACAGGAGCAACTGTGCCCTCCCACCTTGTTGAAACAGAGGGCATTCTGGTCGCAGCTGTGTAGTCCACTCACACACTCATCATGCTCTGGAACAGAAAAACAAACAGACAGAACAGCACCTTTAAGACCAAAACAAAACTTCACCTTACACAGGTCAATCCCACCATAACAGCACCTGAGCCAAACTAAACGTCACCTTACACAAGTCAATAACACCAAAACAAAACCTTACCTGGCCCTCTATTTTACAGAGGCCAATCACACCTTAACAGCACCTTTGAGATCAAAACAAAACCACCTTAGAAAGGTGAATCACACCTTAGCAGGACCTTTGAGACCAAAACAAAACCACCTTAGAAAGGTGAATCACACCTTAGCAGCACCTTTGAGACCAAAACAAAACCACCTTAGAAAGGTGAATCACACCTTAGCAGCACCTTTGAGACCAAAACAAAACCACCTTAGAAAGGTGAATCACACCTTAGCAGCACCTTTGAGACCAAAACAAAACCACCGTAGAAAGGTGAATCACACCTTAGCAGCACCTTTAAGACTACAACTAAAGTTCACCTCCTACAGGTCAATCACACTGAAACAGCACCATTAAGACCAAAACAAAAATTCACCTTCACAGGTCATCCACACTTTAGCAGCACCTTTAAGACCAAAACAAAACTTCACCTGGCCTTCTTTATGTGACTCGTTTCAGAAAACTAGGTGTATGTTGCACGTCACTACCTCACAGAAGCGGCATTTGAACGTAAACATGTATTGTTTTATAAAAATGCGTTTTTGGCAGAAATGCCTTCCGGAACATGTGAACTTTCATGTGCCTTAACAACAAACATGTATTCCATCCATAAAAACGATTCAAATTGTTAAATTACGAGGCTAGTTGGTTTAGGGGGCCCGCTACGTTATATCTTCCATGTTCCATGTTTCTGTCTGTAATGTGAGCTGTTCAGTATGTGTTGACAGTCCTTTCTACCGTGCCGTTTTTGAAAGATATAACGTTAGCCATCGAGAACTACAAAAGTTTAGCTAATTTTCCCAACAACATTGATGCCCTGAATTTAGCAGGCTCTATCGACAGATCAGTTACTTTCTGCACACGCCACGGTCAGTGTGAACTGGAGTGACTTGACACAACGCTGGCCAAACAAGATGTATCTAGAAACAAAACGGAGTTAAATGGTGCCAGTCTGCCATGAAGCGTTCATCCATGTATACAGTGGGGAGAACAAGTATTTGATACACTGCCGATTTTGCAGGTTTTCCTACTTACAAAGCATGTAGAGGTCTGTAATATTTATCATAGGTACACTTCAACTGTGAGACACGGAATCTAAAACAAAAATCCAGAAAATCACATTGTATGATTTTTAAGTAATTAATTCGCATTTTATTGCATGACATAAGTATTTGATCACCTACCAACCAGTAAGAATTCCGGCTCTCACAGACCTGTTAGTTTTTCTTTAAGAAGCCCTCCTGTTCTCCACTCATTACCTGTATTAACTGCACCTGTTTGAACTCGTTACCTGTATAAAAGACACCTGTCCACCCACTCAATCAAACAGACTCCAACCTCTCCACAATGGCCAAGACCAGAGAGCTGTGTAAGGACATCAGGGATAAAATTGTAGACCTGCACAAGGCTGGGATGGGCTACAGGACAATAGGTAAGCAGTTTGGTGAGAAGGCAACAACTGTTGGCGCAATTATTAGAAAATGGAAGAAGTTCAAGATGACGGTCAATCACCCTCGGTCTGGGGCTCCATGCAAGATCTCACCTCGTGGGGCATCAATGATCATGAGGAAGGTGAGGGATCAGCCCAGAACTACACGGCAGGACCTGGTTAATGACCTGAAGAGAGCTGGGACCACAGTCTCAAAGAAAACCATTAGTAACACACTACGCCGTCATGGATTAAAATCCTGCAGCGCACGCAAGGTCCCCCTGCTCAAGCCAGCGCATGTCCAGGCCCGTCTGAAGTTTGCCAATGACCATATGGATGATCCAGAGGAGGAATGGGAGAAGGTCATGTGGTCTGATGAGACATTAATAGAGCTTTTTGGTCTAAACTCCACTCGCCGTGTTTGGAGGAAGAAGAAGGATGAGTACAACCCCAAGAACACCATCCCAACCGTGAAGCATGGAGGTGGAAACATCATTCTTTGGGGATGCTTTTCTGCAAAGGGGACAGGACGACTGCACCGTATTGAGGGGAGGATGGATGGGGCCATGTATTGCGAGATCTTAGCCAACAACCTCCTTCCCTCAGTAAGAGCATTGATGATGGGTCGTGGCTGGGTCTTCCAGCATGACAACGACCCGAAACACACAGCCAGGGCAACTAAGGAGTGGCTCCGTAAGAAGTATCTCAAGGTCCTGGAGTGGCCTAGCCAGTCTCCAGACCTGAACCCAATAGAAAATCTTTGGAGGGAGCTGAAAGTCCGTATTGCCCAGCGACAGCCCCGAAACCTGAAGGATCTGGAGAAGGTCTGTATGGAGGAGTGGGCCAAAATCCCTGCTGCAGTGTGTGCAAACCTGGTCAAGAACTACAGGAAACGTATGATCTCTGTAATTGCAAACAAAGGATTCTGTACCAAATATTAAGTTCTGCTTTTCTGATGTATCAAATACTTATGTCATGCAATAAAATGCTAATTAATTACTTAAAAATCATACAATGTGATTTTGGGGATTTTTGTTTTAGATTCCGTCTCTCACAGTTGAAGTGTACCTATGATAAAAATTACAGACCTCTACATGCTTTGTAAGTAGGAAAATCGGCAAAATCGGCAGTGTATCAAATACTTGTTCTCCCCACTGTATGTGTAAGAGTCAAGCTACATTTTAGTGTAAGTTTTTAACAGAAAGTCATTTTTATTGCAAGTTAAAGCATACTGTTAGTTAGTTAGCAAACATTAGCTTGCTGGCTCGCTAGCTAAAATTACGTGTATGATCTGTGTAGTAATATTATTCAAATCAGAAACCTATTTGCCTTGCTTGTTATAGCCTAATGTTAGCTAGCTAACATTGAACCTAGTTTGTTAGCTTTAGCTAACTGCAGATTCATACTACAGCTATGACAATTTTTGTATTGGTAGTAGTATGAGTTGGGATTATAACGGATCATTGTTTATCTAGCTAGCTACATGTCTAAACCAAAGACTCCACTTCGGCCGGATTATTACATGACCCATCAAATTAGCCAGGTGTGTCTGGGGGTGATTACGGCCATCTATTGTATTTCATGAACATGTGTACATGTCTGGACATTAGTGACCCATCCACTTAGTAGATGTGGCTGGGGAGTGGTTATAGCATTTCCTTCACATGACCCACCAATAGAGACAAGTGGGTCGGGTAAGTGTCATCTAATAATGATCAAATATTTTATCTGGACACTTTCTGTTTTTGATATTGCTAATATACAAGTAACCACTTCACTGTACTGTTTACACCTTCTGTATCCTGTGCATGTGACAAATAAACTTAGATTTAATTTGATATAGCGTGTGTTTACCACATGGCCTCACCTGTGAATCCAAAGAGATGGGTGGGGCTAAGGCTTAAGAGGGTGTGAACGATGCTGAATGGGTGTAGACAAAGATGAGCTTTCCAGTAGGTGTACCAAAACATTCAAGGGCCATTTTCTTAAAAGTGGGGTTACAAGTTTATCAACTTTCAAAGTATAATTACTTTCCCATTGTTCCTCAATTGCAGTGTATGATATACAATTTTCTAGCTCTGATTCTCTACTTTTATCCAATGTTAAAAACACCATTTCAAATGTGGCAACATAAGATTGAATCGAGGTGGTCGGTCACATTTTGCAGAGGCCAATCACACCTTAACAGCACCTTTTAGACCAAAACAAAAACTTCACACTTCCCCTCTATCCAGAGACCAATCCCATTTTAACAGCAGGAGACAGAGGCAGACAAACCTGTATCTGGCTCCCACCCACGCAAACCTATCTCGGAATCTATCTATCTATCTATCTATCCTCCCTCACTCACATTGCAAGTTAAACGAGCAATTTCTGCTGCATGCCCTCGAACTGACCATGAACACACAGTGAGATTTTTATACCACGGGAACACAGGAATACATCTATTCTGTGTGGAGCTTTGCAGAGGTTTTATAATTGTTGCTTCGTGATAAGTATTTGCTTACTGTATACTACTTAAGGCAGTTGGTTACTAAACTTTTGGGCGTTGTGACTTTCCAAAAACTACTGGAAACTTCATGTGAACCATTATTACATGAACAAAACTAAACTTAGATGACTCAGTCTCTAGAATGACACAACAAAAAGTTAGGTCCCAAAGGACGCAAACCTGGCATTAGTTATTGTCACGCCCTGACCTTAGAGATCCTTTTTATGTCTCTATTTTGGTTTGGTCAGGGCGTGAGTTGGGGTGTGCGTTCTATGTTTTGTGTTTCTATGATTTTCTACTTCTATGTTTTGGCCAGGTATGGTTCTCAATCAGGGACAGCTGTCTATCGTTGTCTCTGATTGGGAACCATACTTAGGTAGCCTTTTTTCCCACCTGTCTTTGTGGGAAGTTGACTTTGTTTAGGGCACTTTGCCTTTGAGCTTCACGGTTTGTTTTTGTAGTGTTTTTTTGTTTTGTTTGGCGTCATTTTGATAAAATAAAGAAAATGTACGCTGACCACGCTGCACCTTGGTCCTCATCTTTCAACAGCCGTGACAGAACTTACCACCACCAAAGGACCAAGCAGCGTGGTAGAGAGGACTCCTGGACATGGGAAGAGATCCTGGATGGTAAGGGACCCTGGAGGCAGGCTGGGGAGTATCGCCGTCCAAGGGAGGAACTGGAGGCAGCTAAGGCGGAGCGGCAGCGTTATTAGGGAACACGGCTGGCAAGGAAGCCCGAGAGGCAGCCCGAGTTGGAGACCTGAGCCAACTCCCCATGCTTACCGTGGCGAGCATGTGACTGGTCAGGCCCCGTGCTATGGGGTGATGCGCACTGTGTCTCGGTTGAGCATTCACAGGCCGGTATGCTCAGGTGCCAGCGTCCCGCATTTGCCGGGTGGAAGTGGGCATCCAGCCAGAAGGGGTTGTGCCAGCTCTGCGCTCGAGACCACCAGTGCGCCTCCACGGCCCAGTGTATCCGGTGCCTCGGCCAAGGAAGAAGCCTCCTGTATGTCTCCCTAGCCTGGTGAGTCCTGTGCCTGCTCCCAGAGCCAGGCCTTCTGTGTGTCTCTCCACTCCAGAGACGGCCTCCAGTCCGGAGCCTCCAGAGACGGCCTCCAGCCCGGAGCCTCCAGAGATGGCCTCCAGTCTGGAGTCTTCAGCAACGTTCTCCAGTCCGGAGTCTTCTTCGAGGGTGCCCAGTCCGGGGCCCGCAGCGAGGGTGCCCAGTCCGGGGCCCGCAGCGAGGGTGCCCAGTCCGGGGCCCGCAACGAGGGTGCCCAGTCCGGGGCCCGCAACAAGGGTGCCCAGTCCGGGGCCCACAACGAGGGTCCCCAGTCCGGGGCCCGCTACGAGGGTCTCCACACCAGAGGTGCCACCAAAGTGGTGTGAGCCAGCGGTGGAGCGGGGTCTGCGTCCCGCACCTGAGCCACCGCCGCGGATAGATGCCCACCCAGACCCTCCCCTATAGGTTTAGGTTTTGCGGCCGGAGTCCGCACCTTCGGGGGGGGGGGGGGTACTGTCACGCACTGACCTTAGAGATCCTTTTTATGTCTCTATTTTGGTTTGGTCAGAGCGTGAGTTGGGTTGGGAATTCTATGTTTTGTTTCTATGATTTTCTATTTCTATGTTTTGGCCGGGTATGGTTCTCAATCAGGGACAGCTGTCTATCGATGTCTTTGATTGGGAACCATATTTAGGTAGCCTTTTTTCCCACCTGTCTTTGTGGGAAGTTGACTTTGTTTATGGCACTTTGCCTTTGAGCTTCACGGTTTGTTTGTGTAGTGTTTTTTTGTTTTGTTTGGCGTCATTTTGATAAAATAAAGAAAATGTACGCTGACCACGCTGTACCTTGGTCCTCATCTTTCAACAAGCCGTGACAGTTATCCATCTCCTTTTGGCAGAGAGAATGTTCTAGTCCTGATTGAGTCTGCTCTGCAGTGTGAAATTACAGAACCAGAAATAGTTGATCAAATCTATCAATAATACTAGAGGAAAACCTATGGGACATAACATTGTATTGCTTATCTCTGGGTAACACTTTGTCCTCTTTCCACTTGTGTTAGTGGATTTCTGGGCCATCCTAAGCCTGGCAGGGGACTAAAATATCACATTCAGCTCTCTCTCCTGTGCTCACGCACGGACTAGCTCTCATGAATCTTACTAAACAATGAGAATAAAGAACAGTATTCATATATTTTGTAGCCCTTTACACTCGTACCCCTATATACGGTTGAAGTCAGAAGTTTACATACATTTAGGTTGGAGTCATTAAAACTTGTTTTCAACCACTCCACAAATTTCTTGTTAACAAACTATAGTTTTGGCAAGTCGGTTAGGACATCTACTTTGTGCATGACACAAGTCATTTTTCCAACAATTGTTTACAGAGATTATTTCACTTATAATTCACTGTATAACAATTCCAGTGGGTCAGAAGTTTACATACACCAAGTTGACTGTGCCTTTAAACAGCTTGGAAAATTCCAGAAAATGATGTCATGGCTTTAGAAGCTTCTGATAGGCAAATTGACATAATTTGAGTCAATTGGAGGTGTACCTGTGGATGTATTTCAAGGCCTACCTTCAATCTCAGTGACTCTTTGCTTGACATCATGGGAAAATCTAAAGAAATCAGCCAAGACCTCAGAAAAAAAATTGTAGACCTCCACAAGTCTGGTTCATCCTTGGGAGCAATTTCCAAATGCCTGAAGGTACCACGTTCATCTGTACAAACAATTGTACGCAAGTATAAACACCATGGGACCACGCAGCCGTCATACCGCTCAGAGACACGTTCTGTCTCCTAGAGATGAACGTACTTTGGTGTGAAAAGTGTTATAATAGATTTGAATAAAATCCTGGATTTTATCTTTATATATAGAATAAAATCTATATACTGGGCAGTGTCAGAGGAAGGCCCAAAAAATTGTCAAAGACTCCAGTCACCCAAGTCATAGACTGTTCTCTCTGCTACACCATGGCAAGTGGTACCGGAGCACCAAGTCTAGATCAAAATGGCTACTCAACAGCTTCTACAGCCCAAGCCATAAGAATTCTGAACAATTGATCAAATGGTCACCAGACTACTTACATTGACACCCCCCCCCCCCTTTGATTTTATACTGCTGCTACTCGCTGTTTATCTATTCATAGTCACTTTACCCCTATCTTCATATACAAATTACCTCAACTAACCTGTACCCCCGCACATTTACTCGGTACCGGTACCCCCTGTATATAGCCTCGTTATTGTTATTTTATTGTGTTACTTTTTATTACATTTTTTACTTTATTTAGTAAATATTTTCTTAACTCTATTTATTGAACTGCATTGTTGGTTAAGGGCTTGTAAGTGAGCATTTCACTTGTATTCGGCGCATGAGACATACAATTTGATTTGAGTCCAAATGTGCACTTCACATTTCCATATCATAAAACTTGTCATATACAGTGTCAACGTTTATGATCGTTATGTTTGATGTACAGTTACAAGATGACATGGCGTCATACCCCGGGTTGTTCAGAACAGAATGAGCCTATGTTTGTCAATTGTGATGAAAGTTTGCCAGGGCACACGCAGCTGAATGCACTCATGGCTCCTTTCTATGCGCACCAAAATGTGGATCTGTTTGCCTCAATTACATTGTGAAAGCTATTGTGAATTTTCCAGTACAATGCTCCGGTATTTGTGAAATACGATTGACCGAATATTTCCACGACAAAGCCTAACACTGTAACATCATATTTTAAAACTTAGCTAGTCATGTTGGAAATAGAACAGGCTTTCAAATGATGCCCACCTGACCCTGATTGCGATTTATAATGGACCATTTTTGTATTTACGTAAAAAACAACAGTAATTGTCTGATGTCGGAGATGCAGGGCTGTGTTCCAAACAAAACAATTACAAGCGTGCTCTAGTTCCTCAACGGCACAGCTAGAAGAGCAAAAAAAATGTGTATGTGTTACACCTGTGCTGGCTTGTTCATCTCGTTAGTTGGAAGGTGTTTCACCTGTTCTGGCCCAGGTGATATTTAAGAGTGGCTGGCCCAGTGTTCCAGTTGTCTTGAGAGATGTGGAGGGTCTTTTAGCTCCCTAGTTGATTTCTAGAAAAACATTCCTTTGTCTAACGGTCCCTATTTTTGTTTTCCTGAACTTTTTAGTTTGCTTCCTGTCTCTAAGTTTGGTGTGGGTTTTTCTTTTGTTTGGCTCTTAGGGGCAAATTTTATGGGTGCCCATGGTGGGTGTCTTTTAGGTCCCAGTTGTTGTTGCTATGCAACTTTCAGTGGACACCCCCATGAGTGTCTTTCAGAACCCCTCCTATAACCGCACCTGTTTCGTTTTGGTTGTTGTCAGTGACTCTTTGTTAGTTCACCTTTCTGTTTGAGTGACATTTTTGGTTTTCTTACTGGGGAACGTAACTTAGTTGAAGACTCTTCTTTAAGTCATAAAAGTGCATCGAAATTATTTAGGAACTGTGCACACTTTGGAGAGGTGTGTGGCCACTTGGAGACACCAGTTAGTCCTCTCACTCAAACTCTTGTCATTTTTTTATTTTAGGGAGTGGTTGAAATGTACACAATTGTTATCCGGAGGAAAATGGAAAGGGTCATGCTTTTTCAATTTCAGTCATGGAGAGGGTATATATTTTTTTTTTAACGAGTTCAGGGGAGGGTCATGTAATTTGTAATCGATTAAATGTCATATTGCTCAGTGTTTGAGAATTAGTTGCTCATTATATCTTGATGTGTGCCTGATGTGTGCCTGATGCTGCCCCTCACCCCTGATGCTCCAGTGTTTGAGAATTAGTTGCTCATTATATCTTGATGTGTGCCTGATGCTGCCCCTCACCCCTGATGCGCGCAACAATCAAGTGTGTCTAGTATGATCTCAATTAAGTGATCCATAGTCTATACTATAGACCTGGGCTATACGAAGAGCATGGTCGGAGAAGCACAGGGCAAAGTTATATTTTTACGAAAATGTATTCCTTTGAGATTTTGCGCTGCTGGGATGGTGTATATAAAACTAGACTACACTACATTACACTGCAATGGATAGGCTATCCCAATCATGAGCCCTGTTCTTGCTGATGTATATAAACCCTTGGACTCGCTTCTTTAGGCAGCACAAAAGGCTTCTCCCCCCCCCCTTCAAAAAAAAGTGAGTGCCCGAAGATGAGGACCTGCATGCTAGTGCTATAATAGATTTGAATATAAACAATGTTTCGGTACCCACAATGAAGCTCTTAATCAGAGTTATTGACCTCACAATAAGCCATATTCAAGTAATTTACATAATTTACATTGCTATGAAGTGGCAGCCATAGAGATGGACAGCACATGGGTGCTGAAAGTAGGCTAATATGATAAGGCCTAATTCATTTCAAATGAAGGCTACCCCTTGTTAGCTTACAAGTTAGAAAAAATGTGATGGACCTGATTATATGAAGCGATCTATAACGACGCTTTAGTCTGCAATGCTAGAAACAACCTGTATAGCGCAGAGGAAAGACGTGACCCCGACGCATATGGGATTTATTTTGTTTGTCTCTATGCCATTCAGAGACTGAGTTACAACCTCCTTTAGCTGAGGAGACAAAAAATGTACTTTGCTTGGGAAGTAATGTGTGATTCTGTCACTATCAACTGACGTTCAACATTTTCAAAGGCTATTAAGCAACATACTTAACTCTAAATCAGTCAGGAGCAAGCCAGGTAGCCTAAGAAGGAATGTGTGTCAAGAACTGCAACGCTGCTGGGTTTTTCACGCTCAACAGTTTTCCGTGTGTATCAAGAATTGTCCAACACCCAACACACATCCAGCAAACTTGACACAACTGTGGGAAGCAATGGAGTCAACGTGGGCCAGCATCCCTGTGGAATACTTGACACATTGTAGAGTCCATGCCCTGACGAAAAATATTATACATTTCAACTCTATATCTGGCATGGTACAGGTGTCTTTTTCTGCCCATAACCATGTGTGTGAGGTGTATACTTCTGTTTCAAGGTAGATTTGTTTAAGACTACAATAGCCTGTATAGAAGTTAAAACGTGCTTTTGTGGTATTTAAAAAGATTCTACTTGTCTCCAGTTATGATAATTACGTAGAATTTGATGAAATGTGTTCATAAAAGGCCATTTTTTTCTCAGACTGCAAATAAGACGATAGATAATGGAGATCTTTTCACCCTTACCATGGACAGGGTGGTCTGCGAATCCACAACCTTCTGTTTACTTTGCCATGTACTGCTTACAAAATGAAGAGCCGTTTTTAAAACTGTATATCTAAGACTCTGGTCTGTGCTAGGAATTAGGGTAAACGGTAGGCACGTTCTCTTCTATCCACTATGTTTTAATTATTATTTTAGGTATAGGGGAGGGTCACTTGTTTTCCTTCAAGCGTTCAGGGAGGGTCTGGTAAAAATACATTTTACTGAAGGGATGGCCATCCATTTTCATTTCAAAGGTCCGATTTTCCCCACATTTTCCAGGAATAGTCTTATCGTATTACTGAATGTAGCCAGAGTATTTTCATATTTTGCTTTCAACGCAGCGAAAAATACAGCAAATGTAAAATGCACATAAAATCAAGTGTAATATTTGAATTCAGTCTTGTGCCAGGTGAACTGTTGTGTCCTAACCTTTCATCTAAATATTTCCATATATGACAGACTTCTACAATTGTACTATACAGCTAACCCAACAAATGCAGGACCCTCAAACTTGAACGTCTCGTATGTGAGAAGGATGGATGGGATGTGAGTCAGAATGTGTGCCACAGGAGAGACCTGAGCTCCATCCATTTCATTGTCATCATCCCATCCATTACATCTCCTGAACAGTATCGGGCTCAAACAAATTGAAAGTGACATGGTGATGAGCTCCTCCTTTGAGCATATGATGTATATATGACAGAGTGAAGGACATGGAGGAAGACTGGTCCTGCTGCTGCTGCACTGTATCACACCTGCTGATGTCCTGAATTAAAACCTGCCTGTGCTGGCTCCCAAATGACACCCTATTCCCCATATAGCACACTATTTGCACATTTACCCTGGTCAAAAGGAGTGTACTATAAAGGGAGTAGGGTGCCATTTGGGATGCATCCCTGGTCTGAGTCCCCACCGAGACAGGCAGCATATAAAACTGTAATATAAGAGGGGAGTAAAAAGAGAGAGGAGATTTGCCCAAGGTCACATCTGTCTATGCCTGCCGGGCCCAGTAGAGCAGCGTGCCATCACTCTGAATCGTCAGGATGGAGGGATTGGCAGACAAGGTGTGTGTGTGTGTGTGTGTCTGTGTAAGGTTTTTCTTCCTGACTTGTGCTGCTCATGCTGCAGACAGATAAACAATCAATTATTTACAGGCTGTCACCAGGGATCCCTTGGTAGCGTGCTGCTGTCCTCTCCTCCATCTCCTGCTGCTACAGCACACTGTCTGGCTGGCTGACTGGCTGACTGGCTGACTAGAGCCTCAGCCCAGCCCAGCCCGGAGCCTACTCAGCCTTTGTCCAACAAACTGACTGACACACTGTCTCTAAAACTGCATCAGGCCGTGGGAAAACAGTCACTGTAACAGTTAATACAGTCACTGCATGGAGATACTTACAAACCCATGGACAACTCTGAGAGCGACTCATTGATCTTTATGCTAAATGTAGATATTCTGGGGCCTTGACAGGCACATCATAATAACATGTCTAAATGTGAAGGCTGTGTTGAAACAGTGTTCGTTTGTTTTCCATATTTGAGAGAG
Organism: Salvelinus alpinus; assembly: GCF_045679555.1. NCBI lineage: Eukaryota > Metazoa > Chordata > Actinopteri > Salmoniformes > Salmonidae > Salvelinus > Salvelinus alpinus. The sequence continues at coordinate 43,379,383 of NC_092094.1, forward strand.
TATCAAATTCATCATTAGATTCACTATCTGAGATGGAATAGATTGTGAACAAAGCGTGAAAGGACGGGGAAGAGAGACAGGGGCCAAGGCACACTATTTTCCCATAATCCTCTGCCAGGCCCTTTGACTTCACACAGTGGATGTCATCCTCTCTAATCTTCACTGCCCACCGATCCCCACCTCCGCCCTCCTTTTCTCATTCCCTCCCTCCCTTTCTTCTAGCTTTGAGGCCAGAGCTGGTCTGGTTATCATAGGATTAGAGTGGGGGCACATACACACCCCTCACACCCCTCCACACACAACTCAGGACAGCAGCACTCTAATAACATTCAAAGGCCGCAGCACACAGCCAATCTGCCACCTTTCATGGATAAACCACTAATCTCTAGGAGCGAGGAGCACGCTCCAGGCACTTTGGGGAGGGAGGAAGAGAGGAGGGCTATCTTGACCTTCAACATCAAGGGTAAAATGCTAGTCAAAGAGCAGGGGAACGTTGGATGCTCCTTTCTTTCATGGTTCTATTGGACATGGAGGAAAGGGGTTGTGTTGAGGCTTTGGTAATACATATTTCATTTGGAGAAGAACATGAAGTTAGTGTGGCTGCGGAATGAGTCTGTCGCCGGCTGGTAATTGAACTAGTGACCTCCTTCACTGAAGGGTGTATTATGTAAATTTCATGTCCACTTCAACCCACTGGCTCCAAAGACCCATGGACATGTGAACCCAGAACCTTATGCTGTTACTGTAGAACATCTCTCTGAGTTTAGCCTTTCCTGCAGTCAAATGATCAAATCGCCCTCTAGTGGCCTCATGGGTGGAATGTTATTCATATTTTTCATAATTTCATAATTACATGTATTTATTTTGTACCCCGAAAATACGGTGTTTCTATGTCAGTGTAATATTCGGATTCAACCTCAAAATTGAATACATTTGAACTCTATATGTGACAGTACGGATGCCTTCTTTTTTAAGCCCATAACAATGTGTGTGAGGTGTTTACTTTTGTTTCAAAGTAGATTTGTTTAAGACTACCAAGAAACACTCTGTGTGACCCTGATTTATCCCACTGTAGTAAAATGTTATTCTAGAATTACTGTTAAAATTGTAGAGTAACTAAATGAAATAAGTGTAGTCTTTCTTACTCACTATACCTGAATGTGTAACTGTAATCTTTTCTTTCTCAATGTGCGGACTAGTATAGCTACACTAGTATAGATACATGCACTTATGGAGAAATAAGGGTATCATTAGGCTACCTGTACATTATTTATGCTGAGTGTGCAATCTATTAATTGCTAAAATCCATGGAGAAAAAGAAAGATCCTCATATTTCATCCAAATGAGTTATTATAATGGACGTGGGAGATATGTGGTTAGTTTAGTGTTTTGTTGAGCTGGTGCAATATTTATTTTCTAAGCCACTTGGGGAATAGCCCATTACCTATGGACCTTGTTCAAACAGAAACAGATGTTTGATTGCCATTAATAACGAACAGAACCCTCTGGCTAGCTTAGAGCACAACCCCTATCTCAAATATATCACTGAACAACCAGAATGGGGGAGATAGCCTACTCTGGATCTAAACATGAATCTATTGTAGGATGGAGTGCCTTGTGTATGTTCTCTAATGTTATCAAATGTCGGTTTGATTTGATTTAGACACATATGGGTCCTCGGACACGTTTTGAATTAAGTCCAATTTAACCATAATTCATCTTTTTAATATTGGAATAAGAGGTGGAGAGTAGCTCTATATGAACGATTCTATATCATGCGCTGAGGCAATGATTGTGAATGTACACTGATAGTCCAATAACTCAGAGAGATTACGACAATAACTTTACTGTAGTAGGCAGAAAGTCATTACATCAGCCCCCCTGAATACGCCTCAGTTTAATCATGAAATTGGCTTTTATAGGGAAATGCACAACTGAATTTTGACTTGAAGGCATTTTAATAAGAATCTATGTGTAATACATAGTAACAAAAATATATCCACTGGGCTATGGTATTAATCATCATTGTAAATCGGTGAAACAAATGGGTTGCAGAAGAGGATACATATTACTTAGACAATAACATTTGCATCCGGCTCATAGATACATAGAGATATAACTGTGAGTGGAATATAAATTCCGGGTGTGTCTAAGGAAAACACATGGAAAAAGACTGAGTAGGCAAGGTGTGTCTCTTCTTCACTGAATAAATCAGAGAACAAAAGATGAGTGAGAATTCTCCTGATTATTCCTTCTGAAACAATTCTGAAATACAGACAGCCTCAAACCCCCTATTAACATATCCTCTTCTCATTCCCATTCCCATTGACGAGGGAAAAACTCACCAGAGGTATGGATAGATGGCAGGCAGGAAATGTAAAAACTCTGCCGTGTTGTTGCATTGTCTTGGTGGGACTTAGACTCTTACTGCTTCATTCAAACCCAGAAGCTCAGCGGGGAGGGATGGCTGGGGGAGGGATGGCTGGGGGGAGGGAGGGAAGCAGCACTGCAGCGGGCCTGAATCCTCTCTCTCTGCATCCCAAATGGCACCATTGGTACTACGGTACTCTGGTAAAAAGTAGCACATTATAAAGGGAATATGGTGCCATTTAGGACCAGCCCTTCTTTCTGGCATGTCTCAACCCAGGCAGGCAGCTCCTCTACTTTGCATTCTGCCTCCTTCCTTCTCTTCTCTCTCTGCCTCCTCTCCTCCATGCTGAGTTACTGTGCATTAGTGCAAATTGCTTTTTTAATTACAGATGGAGAAGGAATGTGTTGTGCAGCCTCCTCTTCAGAGATGGCACACTACTTAGCCTCGTAACTCACACTGTAAGCAACTCTCAGAAATCATGGCGACCACACCCCATACTGTACCTACAGTGGCAAGAAAAAGTATGTGAACCCTTTGGAATTACCTGAATTTCTGCATAAATTGGTCATCAAATTTGATCTGATCTTCATCTAAGTCACAACAATAGAAAAACACAGTCTGCTTAAACTAATAACACACAAATTATTGTATTTTTCTTGTCTATATTGAATACATCATTTAAACATTCACAGTGTAGGTTGGAAAAAGTATGTGAACCCCTAGGCTAATGACTTATCCAAAAGCTAATTGGAGTCAGGAGTCAGCTAACCTGGAGTCCAATCAATGAGTTGAGATTGGAGATGTTGGTTAGAGCTGCCCTGCCCTATAAAAAACATTCACAAAATTTGAGTTTGCTATTCACAAGAAGCATTGCCTGATGTGAATGCCTCAAACAAAAGAGACCTCAGAAGACTTGCATAAAGTTGGAACGGGTTACAAAAGTATCTCTAAAAGCCTTGATGTTCATCAGTCCACGGTAAGACAAATTGGCTATAGATGGAGGAAGTTCAGCACTGTTGCTACTCTCCCTAGGAGTGGCCGTGCTGCAAAGATGACTGCAAGAGCACAGCACAGAATGCTCAATGAGGTTAAGAAGAATCCTAGAGTGTTAGCTGAAGACTTACATAAATCTCTGGAACATCCTAACATCTCTGTTGACAAGTCTACGATACGTAAAACACTAAACAAGAATGGTGTTCATGGGAGGACACCACGGAAGAAGCCACTGCTGTCCAAAAAAAACATTGCTGCATGTCTGAAGTTCGCAAAAGAGCACCTGGATGTTCCACAGCGCTACTGCCAAAATATTCTGTGGACAGATGAAATTACAGTGGAGTTGTTTGGAAGGAACCCACAACACTATGTGTGGAGAAAAAATGGCACAGCACAACATCAAAACTTCATCCCAACTGTAAAGTATGGTGGAGGGAGCATCATGGTTTGGGGCTGCTTTGCTGCCTCAGGGCCTGAACAGCTTGCTATCATCAACGGAAAAATGAATTCCCAAGCTTATCAAGACATTTTGCAGGAGAATGTAAGGCTATCTGTCCGCCAATTGAAGCTCAACAGAAGTTGGGTGATGCAACAGGACAACGACCCAAAACACAGAAGTAAATCAACAACAAAATGGCTTCAACAGAAGAAAATACGCCTTCTGGAGTGGCCCAGTCATAGTCCTGACCTCAACCCAATTGAGGGCGCTATGGCATGACCTCAAGAGAGCGGTTCACACTAGACATCCCAAAATTCCTGCTGACCGTTGTGCAGGTCTGATCAACAACTACAGAAAACATTTGGTTGAGGTTATTGCTGCCAAAGGAGGGTCAACCAGTTATTACTTTTTGCACCCTACACTGTGAATGTTTACACGGTGTGTTCAATAAAGACATGAAAACGTATAGTGTGTTATTAGTTTAAGCAGACTGTGTTTGTCTACTGTTGGGATTTAGATGAAGATTTAGATTAACATTTTATAACCAATTTATGCAGAAATCCAGGTAATTCCAAAGGGTTCACATACTTTTTCTTGCCACTGTATCAACAAGATCTCGTAGTTCCCCTTCAAAATTCGACAATGATTCGACAACAGTGAACGTCTATTTTTTACGCATTCATTCCGCGTGGTTACAGGGTTGAAACAGAAACAACTCAAAGGTAAACATTAATTCCAAGTGGAGGACCTTGTGCATTTCAGGTAAAATAACAACCCAATGTTTATATCACAGGACAAATAAGTTAGCAATAGCAAGCTAGCCAGCTAGCTAAATGGCCATGAATGTTTCATGCGTTTTGACCTGTCCCCATATCGGTGGTTCAGAGTTCATTTGATATTTCAACCTGTGCGTCCTGATCGTGTCTGGACAAAATCAACATGCGGACGCACACGCGTGCCTGGCCTAGGCAGCATGTAAGCCTCATGAGTTCGTGCCCAGTGCTGGGCTTTTGTTTTTCTTTTTTTTTGTGAGCAGCATACAATATACAGCATCCATGTTCTCGGGACCTTTTCAAATGTCCAAAATCGCTGTCTATTTCTAGTGACCAGCCTGGTATCTATACCATTGAGTAATCTCTTTAAATGAAAGGAGACATGGGCCTGCTGTTCAATAACAATAGTAGTCATGGAGTTAATTCAAATGTACTTTTTTTACCTTAACAATATTGTTTACTGTAAAGAGTTGATTAGAATGACAAAGAAAACAGTGGTGGTTTGTCAACAATTTGTGGTAAATTGAGAATCCAAGGCTTGATAATCTAATGATCTTCATTAAATCATGACAAGGGCACTGCAGTGCAGTCACAAAGGATTAGGCCTATTTAAGTTAAAGTTCAAGTAGTTTAATTGCCATTTGCTCGTTCTCACCATGTTCCAGGTTTGTGTCTATTAATTTCCTAGAGAAAAACATAGAATATAGAAGAAATGGTAAGCTTTTTTTGCTGCAGTATCATTCTCTTCTGAAAACAGCAGATGCAAATTTAGTAAATCTGGCCTAACACAGCAAAAGGCCATGCTCTTTTAACTCCTTCTAGTAAACCGCACAAACGAACCACACTTGGAGTGTTTTTAACCGCGAACCATGACATTGTTATCAACTCTATATACGACATAACGGAAGAGAAAAGCCGGACAAAATAGGCGGAATGAACACAAAGATAATTGTAGATTTTGTCAGTATAATCGTGGTCAGATGCACATTAATGCTGAGTTCTTACTCAATCTACCATTGGAATTGAATGGTGTAATTGCGGCGTTTCTCAATCATACAGTTATTACACTAAGCAATGTATTCAGAAATCTGCTCTGTAATCAGCACAAAGCAAACGCAGCCAATAGCCTCCCAAAATCAATACTAATTCATACCAGTATTCATCTAAGATGCACCGGCCCGGGCTAATGCCATCTAATTCTACCACACTATAAAGCAGCAAAGTGGACAGAATTACAAACATTCCTTTTTGATTTGTGTGCATATGACTTTCATGTGGCCTGCGGTAATCAGACCAAATCCAATAGGAGCGACTCAAACCCTGACATTAATTTCTATACATGAGCATTAAATTAATGAGCTAAGCATAATTACTGTAGCCTATTGAGGCAACAGATTCCTTCACCGATAGCGTCCGTGGCTATGCAGTGTTTAAAGTGATTTTCACATTATGATATGTTCTGCAGGTGATATAAAAAGCCTCACAATCATGAGTCACACGCAAACACGCACGCACACACACACACACACACACACACACACACACACACACTCCCAATGCAGCTTTCAACAGTTTAGTGTGAAGCCATAAACATGAAACAAGTACAGTATGGGTTTCTGGTAGCAGCTATAAGACAGTCTGCCAGAAGAAAGAACTCACCTGTGCAGGAGTAGTCATCAATCCTGATGTATCCCCTGTGACAGATGCACATGAAGGATCCGGGGGTGTTGACACACACGGTGTTCTCCCTGCAGTAGTGCTTCCCCTCCGCACACTCGTCGATATCTACAGTGAGGAGAGAGGGAGACCAGGGTGAGCAGGTCACGCATGGTCAACACTAGGCTCCTCTAACTGGGGCTCCACTAAAGACCTAGTTCAGACCCCAGTTCAGCCTTAACGCCTCATAGAGGGAGACAGGGAGAGCCCATGGAAAGTGTATCTTCATCAGTGGAGACCCTGGGGGAAATAAGGGGGAGGAGAGGGAAACAGGCAGCTGTGGTTCTACTGTAGATGTTCCATGTACTCAAAGTAGAACATCCTTTACTCTTACTGTGGTCTACGTACTGTGTTTAATGGGGTAGTCAGGTAGTCAATTCCCATTTGGTCCAACCTCCTAAAACTCTATATATATTTTATTTATGCATCATGACACTCCACGAGGCAGTAGATTCAATATTATATTCATTTATTCATAATCCCATTAGCTGCTAACCTTTAGTAACAGCAACTCTTCGTGGTCCACAAAGAAACAGCCAAGTTGAAAGCGTCTTACACGAGATGCAGTATCTCCATGAAACTGACGGGGCTAAGAAGATGTTCACATTGTGATGCAACGTAGTGCAATGCAAACAGAGCTCAACTGTATTAATATGGCAGTGGTGCTGGGCTACTGTAGATTGCAATACGCCAAATGTAAATAGACCAACTGTGAAAACCCAACTGGAGTTGAGATAGAGGTCCTTGACCTGAAGTAATTTATTCACTCCGCGTTTAAACACATGTGCACCTTAGGCTACTCACTCTCTGCTTCCTTGCCAACCATATTTGAAAACATCATCATTTGATATGAAAATGCATTGTATTTGCATCTCATTCACCCGCTTACATGTCCTTGGTTGCCTCTTCCAACCACCACAGCATACACCATCTCTGGCTGTGCTGTATTCAAATCCACTCTACCTAACTCTCTGCTTTTGCCCCAGCTCTTGATCATTCCTTCTATTCAACCATCCACTGAATACCAGATAACACACAATGAATCCCACCAATTATTGAACACGTCGCCCAGTAAATGAGTTGGCCTTCACTAAATGAACCATGTTACTGGCTGTGAGAGGGGGATGGAGAGTGAGATGAGGGGGGGGGGAGAAAGAGGAGAGAGGTACGGACTGTTTCTCCACAGCGGGCAGCTATAGCGGGCGGTAACCTTGAGCGGGGGCCCTAGGTGACACTTGTTCTGGCTTGCGATTGGCTGTCTAAGCGGCGGCTTTGATTTAGAGCCTATTAACTGTAGGACGTCATCCGTCTTTCCCCCCGTGACACACATAACGCTCGATGAAAAAATATGTTGGAACGTGTCTGCGTAGTGGACGACGGGGCTCGCTGTCCAAGCGGCCAGCGAGGGAGCATGAACAATCTCCATCCACATTAGTCCAGTCCATTTCCTTGATTGGCCTGTCACTACAGCGACATGCGATGTGCCACCCTAAAAGAATGACAGAGGCACCGGCGGCTTTTATCTCTCAATGGAATGATCTGGATCAAGTCATTGGCACACTGGATGGATGGGCAGAAAATTACTTTTGTTTATCTCCCTCTTCCCCCCCCCTCTCTACAAAGGCTGAATCAATCCCAGTCATACGTAGATGAGCCAGAGGTTAATTTGTTTAAGAGGACAGTCTTATGTACTCGTATGTACAGGATACATATGGCATACACTGTTCAAGCAAATGCTTACTGGCAGGTTCCTTCGCGACAATGCAACAACAATAAGAAATAAGAAAAGATAAGAATACGAAACATAATTGTAATCAGTGTCATTTCAACTCAATAGCTGGAGTAGTTTCTTTGTCATTACATTAAAACATAACAGTGGCAGACATAATGTGTAGACTCAGTCATATCAATTCAGATAGAATTCATATTCCAGTTGTTGCACATGCTGGTCATTCCAGAGCCATAAAACGCCCCTGTGGATTCCTAATGTGGAGCGGCCTCCTATCTGTCAACCATACTGCTGTGTGGAAGTCTGGGAGTCAGGAGATAACAGTGGCGTCCCTGTTGGAGGGCCCACAAAGACTCCCAGACCACCCCATGCTGCCAACAGCCTCTCTCTGCTGCCTGGGCTCATTTACCCAAACAGTTGATGTAAAATCTCTACTACTGCTACTGAAATGGGCTGCCAGATTGTTTGCTGATATTCTCACACAGTTCCCAGAGTCCCCCACCACGGCAGGGCTAGTAGTCAGAGGAAAGACAACGGCTGTGTGTCTCAACAGACTGAGCAGTAAAGTAACTCAATGAAATTCACCACAGCACAGTTAGCTAGCCCTCGACTGTGAACGGAGTATAAAGACAGGCTACTCTGTTTGGAGAGATTTTAAGTAGACATTTCTGTCTTTCAGACAATTCACTACGTGCTTACTGTATGTATTATGTTCCTAACGGTTCTATGTATTATGATAACAAAGGAGGTGCTCAATATGTCTAGGCAGTACCCCACTTATTGTGCTACTATTGCCTCAACAGTAGGAGGGAGAGTCAATGTAACTCCATTTTCTTTATTTAGCAAAGTCTGCTGCCGTAATTGATAAAGGAGTGAACAATTTTTTAATCCGCTTGTTTCTTTATTGTTAAAATCCCCAGAGCCTCCGATTATTTCCAAACTACATGTTTTATTCACTCTACCCAAACGGGCCTCTCAGTAAAACAACTAGGAGGCCATTACTATCTCTTCAGAACAATTACCTAAACATTGGTAGAGAGATGATATGCTTTGCTGCTTGTGTTTTAATGGGCGAGAGACAAGAAAATGTGGTGCTCAACATCTCTTCATCTCTTCCAAACACCAGGTAATTATTTCCTCAACCAGTGATCTTTTAAAAAGACCAAAACAAACATGGAAAAGCCTCAAACTGTTTTGGGAAGCGAGACAATTAACACAATGGATTGAAAAGAAGCACATTAGGATGCAACAACTGTTCCGTCTCCGTTTAAAAAGCAGAGGCATTGTCTTTTTAGCAGGGCAATAACCACAAGTGATAAATCACAGGGCAAATGAAGTGAGAGGAATTAGCCCAGTACAGTACCTGAGTTTAGAATAATGGACTGGTATGAACAAACTCACCAGACAATGAGGAATGCTGTGTGTGTGTGTGTGTGTGTGTGTGTGTGTGTGTGTGTGTGTGTGTGTGTGTGTGTGTGTGTGTGTGTGTGTGTGTGTGTGTGTGTGTGTGTGTGTGTGTGTGTGTGTGTGTGTGTGTGTGTGTGTGTGTGTGTGTGTGTGTGTGTGTGTGTGTGATTAATGCTAATGTGTTTTATGGAATAAACTCCTTGCTTATGCTATCAAACATCCCCCTAGGCAAAAACTGGTTGAATGAACATTGTTTCCACGTCATTTCTACAACAAAAATCCTATGTGATGACGGTGAATCAATGTGGGGAAACGGATTGGATTTGCAAAACGTCATCAACGCAAGAGAATTTCGTCTTTTTTTCACCCACACTTTAACCTAAATACATAGTAATTGTTTTTGTTGGATTCACATTCGTTGACAACTCAACCAAATGTAAATCAAAACTATCTGTGACCAGTGGGATGTTAGGAAATTATGGTGACATTTGGCTGACGGAGTGAGTGGGCTTACTCTCCTTCCTGACACACATTAATCTTGAGGAGATTTGCCTCTTTGCATGAATCAATGAATCCCCACCATCATCTGTCATCCTTCTCTCTGCATCCCAGAGAAGGGGCAGAGGTCTAACCAATGAATAACAGGTGGTAGTAGCGCTAGGTAATGCTGACAAACAGAGGGAAGTGTCTCTGCCTGGTGATTTTTGAGGGATAGGAGCGCTGTTGTTGTCGTGTACTGTTGCTATTTCCACACTGGCCTGGTTTTCAGCACGGCAGGGTGTTTTGTCAGCTCTCGTGGTGTTTGCACGCTCACACACAGAGAGTGTTGGATGTTGCTGGCACACAGCGGGTTGGGATGGTGCAGTTTGTGTGTGTGTGTGTGTGTGTGTGTGTGTGTGTGTGTGTGTGTGTGTGTGTGTGTGTGTGTGTGTGTGTGTGTGTGTGTGTGTGTGTGTGTGTGTGTGTGTGTGTGTGTGTGTGTGTGTGTGTGTGTGTGTGTGTGTGTGTGTGTGTGTGTCAGACCTCAGGCTCATCCCAGCAGTGATTGTGATGTGGGATGAGCCATCCCACTGGGTATACACTGGTTGAATCAATGTTGTTACCACGTTATTTCAATGAAGTGACGTTGAATCAACGTGGAAAAGACGTTTATTTGGCGCCTGTGCCTAGTAGGATGCTCTTTGGTAAATGCCAATTAGCCCCCCTCTATCTTGTGACATTAAAACAAACAGCAAAATGCAACAGGCTACCTAGTTATCACTGGATGGGATACAACCAGTGCTTAATTTAATCCGTCACTTCTCAGTTTTGGCCTGTTTTGTTCCGGAACCTATTTGCCAGGATCCGGTACCTCTCGTGGCATGAAAATTAATTGTCCCTGTTTGCAATGTAAACATTTTAACTAAAGCAATCAGAGTTAATTTGAGTTGCCTCCTCTGTAATTCTCCTGTCTAATGTGAAAACGTAGCTTTTCAGCCCACGCCTGATATTCTAAGAATTGATTCGGGTTGGGCCAGCCCAGATTTATGGTTTCCGCAACATTGTAGCCTAAAGACCAACGTGTGGCCGTTGCTGTGGTGAGAGAGAAGCGCGCCTGTATCTCACAGAACTAGAATGAGATTCACTGTCTATGATCTCTCTCTGCTCTGATAGACATGAGCCTGCAACTCTCATCTCTCCAGCGTTGCGCTTCATCATTTATTTCCTCATAGAATCAGAGCTGCGGAAAGGATGCTGGAGGTGCTGCAGCATCCCAGATAAATTGAAATGTATTTGCCGAAGTTATAGAATTACAGTACTATTGTCTGTTCAGAAATAAATGAAATAATTCAGAATAGTACTAGGCCTATAATTTAACCACATAGCTTAACAAAAAAAATTGCCTAGCTGTGGATTGTGTGTAGCCCAATCACAAAGTATAGTGTATAATCGAGAGCGCACAGCAAATCTATCAGTGAACAAGCCTTTCACAATATTTCAAATACAATCGCGGGAAAACACCGGTTGGAAAGCAAATGTCTCCTGCTGAAAAGAGAAGACTCTAATCTGTCTGTAGGCTACCAAAATATTATATCAACTTCCAAATAGGCGTATTGAGTGAACAGCATTGTTTTAGATAGTAAAACAAGAGACAGGCTTTTGGCATGAGCGCATCGGCCATCAACGGTGAGGGAGCTGCACATCATTGGGTGAGTCAGTGAAACTGGAAAGCTTTTTTAGGACTATAATTTCCTCCTCATATTGTATAATATATGTGTCTCCACACACCTAGGCCTACACTATTGATGGATTCAAGACAAGGTCGTTTTTATTGACCTCAGAAGCTCAGTTTGTCAGTGTCAAAGTCGCCTGTCATTTCGATAATTTGTGCGATATTAAAAAAGATTAAAAAAGGCCACTTTTTTCCCAGACCCCAGCCTAAAAATGTGCCCATGTGTGCAACCCCTGCAAGCGCCCGACTCTACTACTCTATGCCGCTACACGAATGCAATGATATGCATGCAAAACATACACTAGTTGGACCACTTGTGATTTGGTTTGCATTTGAATGCCACCAATGTGCAAATAGCAATAGTCAAAACGGAGAAGCATTTAGAACGATGTCCTTTTGATCTCAGACAAAATTGTGTAAATAAGCCTGTGTGAGTGAATCATCTGAATAAAGGAGGTCTTTGAAGAAAAGAGACACTATACTCATTTTCAGATACGCCAGAAAATAATATGAAAACAATTATTTGAGTAAAAGAAAACAATGCGAGCTGCTCCGTGCCTTTTCTCCTGTGGTATTAGAATACTAATATTAGCTTCAACCTTGGGCGCTTTACAGATGACTCAATCTAGAGCCAATCACAGTCTGTCACTTGGCAACAGCAGCTTGGCTTTCACTCTAATAGAGATGTTTAATACACTACCCATCACTTGGATTTGTGTTGGAAAATACGCCTTCTACATGACTGCCTTCTGAGGGAATGGGGCCCTGTGCTTTTCTGTCTGAGAGAACAGCACTCTATGAGCAGAGAGAGGCTGGGAGAGGAGAGTCTCCCCCTGAGGCTCTGCTACCACTGCTTCTATGAAACATTTACACAGGAGTGATCTCATAGGCTATGTTCAGCACATCAGTGACCTAGGACTGTTTTAAAGAGCCAGTGTATGTCTTTTCCTGAGATACCACACCGATCTGATGCCAACCTGATGGCTGAAGGGAATTGTACGTGTACACGGCATACTTTATGTACATTATGTATATTGTATACATTATGTATATTGTGTGGAGCACATAAGCCTGTCTATTGGAATCCATCTCATGTGTTCTGTGGTCTGATACTGAGGCTGACAAACAGCTATTCCATCTGTATACTGACACATACCAACCCTCAACAGCAAAATGGTGTAGCTACCTTTGTCCCGACTATTATAGGAACACCAACATTCTCTCAGACACTTGTGTGATCCTCAAAACAACTATGTTGGCTGTTCCGATTCTTTTTGCAGGGCACAATACTCATAGTGTAAATGATTTCCAGAAGCCCCTCAAAAAAAATCTATTGCTTTTGTGAGAACAACATCAGAAAATTGAGTCAATTTTGTCCCTCCGCAGTTTCAGAAGTAACCCTCTTCACACCCCCATCCAATTTCATACAGGGACCTGGGTCGCTCTCGAGATGAGTCTGGTTCTAACCACCACTGTGTTGAATGGAATGGCTGGCATTGAAACAACTATAGATCTTATCCATTTCCAAACATGCCACAATACTGCTGTTGGGTGTTTCAGCATCTTCTCTCAGGTGATACTGGATGCAACTACATGTAAGTGAAATAGAGTCAAAACCTGTATTGAAATAGGCACACAACTTCGACCTTTACCCTGGGTGTACAGGAATTTGAACACGTCTTCCTCCTAGATTTGCAAGTATTTACCAATCTTCTTCCCTCCAACTTAGAGTGGGCAAAAGCACCCGTCTCTGCTGGCTTAAGGTGGAGGTGGTGAGTTTAGGTGGTGAGTTGAGGTGGAGTGGTGAGTTGAGGTGGAGTGGTGAGTTGAGGTGGAGGTGGTGAGTTGAGGTGGAGGTGGTGAGTTGAGGTGGAGGTGGTGAGTTGAAGTTGAGGTGGAGGTGGTGAGTTGAGGTGGAGGTGGTGAGGTGAGGTGGTGAGTTGAGGTGGTGAGTTGAGGTGAAGGTGGTGAGGTGAGGTGGTGAGTTGAGGTGGTGAGTTGAGGTGGAGGTGGTGAATTTAGGTGGTGAGTTGAGGTGGAGATGGTCAGTTGAGGTGGAGGTGGTGAATTTAGGTGGTGAGTTGAGGTGGAGGTGGCCAGTTGAGGTGGAGGTGGTGAGTTGAGGTGGTGAGTTGAGTTTGAGGTGGTGCCATGCGGCAGGGGCTTAACCTGCAGCCCAGAGACCTTTATACTCCATTAATTGGAGACAGGGGGCTGATAGCATCTTCAATTATGCAAATTCCCTGAGACATTATAATTACCTGACCAACTGATCATATTTAGCATGTTAAAACAGACTGAGAGGAGGTCAGGAATGGCTGTTATCTTCTTAACACGTGCCTTTCCCCTCCTGGTTATCAGAGTCAATGAACATGTAACCAAAGATATCGCACTGATGTTGGTGAAGGTGACAGAAGAGAGAAGTTGGAGGGAATTCATCAGCTTGGTAAAAGTAGGGCATGTATGCATACAGGCATGGAGTGAAGCAACGAGGATGAAAGGGATATGGAGTTGAGATTTGATGGCTTATTTGCGCTTGTCATCAGCGTCATCCATAGATTTAGCTCCCGGAACCCCACGTGTATTACTATGAGTTTGGTAAACACTCTAGATTTTACAGCACTGCAGATGGAGAGGTCACTTCTCTGATCATCCCGGGAAGATTCCGTAAAGTAAGAAGCAAAGATGTATGTGGGAATTTTCACTGAGGAAGGGAAGGACCGGCGAAGACATCTATATTCACAGTTTGTTTATGTAATGTTTATTTGCATGCATTTTAGTAGGCAGTCCATGTGATTAAATGTCCTTGAAGTATTAACACATTTTCCAATCTTCAAAAGTGGAGGGCCAAATCGCCATAGAGTATTAAACATATCAGCATCTGTTATATAAGAAAACAATCATGAAATGATCAAACGCATTGGGTGTATTGCAACCAACAGGCAGAACGTAGCAATGTGCTACGCATTACAGCTGGATTTCTTCAAACGCTAATAACAGGGAGATTACATGCACTAGCGTGTTAAAGCAGACTTGCTTGCAACCGAAAACCCACGAGAAAAAACCCCGCAGATCATTTGATCTCTCGTTGTTACCGTGTCAAGTGATTATGATACCAGACAGCTGCGTCTGCTCTCTACTCCCGCCCCCAGTGAAATATCGACCTATCAGGACCACCGGAAACCGTAAGGCTGATGAATGTAAACAAATTCTAATTTGAGTATAAGAATATAGACGTAATAGGTCTATATTCTTTCAAACGTTTCACTTTAAATGACAAAATAATATAATATATATTCATTTGAAATAACTATAAGCCTGCATATTTCATTTGATAAGAAAATACAGATTATAAAACTCAATCGACTTGATTTAGTAACACATTTCATATAGTCCCGGGATATTTTATCTTGATAAGACAGTTGTATTTAATGGATTACATGAATTGAAAACAAATCAAATAATATGAGCTACACCAGCATTAGTTTTCCATTCATACAACGTGTCGGTACATTGCCACAGCTAATGAGGAAATACTTTATTTCATTTGTACAGGATGATTGTCAAATAGATCAACCGCCCTTAGTCTTCTCAAAAAGTAGGTCCAAGTTGTTTTTGATGATAACACCCACAAGAGGGTGGAAATATCTTGAAAGACTTTGGTAGCACGCAAGACTAAGTTAACGCCGACATCAGCTTTTAGGGAGTGGTAATGTGGTAACCAATAATGGTTGCAATTAAGATCAGCTGTGCGGGTGAATTTAGCGCGTATTGATGGTTTAACGAGAGATCAGCTGTGCGGGTGAATGTAGAGCGTATTGATGGTTTAACGAGAGATCAGCTGTGCGGGTGAATGTAGCGCGTATTGATGGGTTAACGAGAGATCAGCTGTGCGGGTGAATGTAGCACGTATTGATGGTTTAACCAGAGATCAGCTGTGCGGGTGAATTTAGCTCGTATTGATGGTTTAACGAGAGATCAGCTGTGCGGGTGAATGTAGCGCGTATTGATGGTTTAACGAGAGATCAGCTGTGCGGGTGAATGTAGCGCGTATTGATGGTTTAACCAGAGATCAGCTGTGCGGGTGAATTTAGCTCGTATTGATGGTTTAACGAGAGATCAGCTGTGCGGGTGAATGTAGCGCGTATTGATGGTTTAACGAGAGATCAGCTGTGCGGGTGAATGTAGCGCGTATTGATGGGTTAACGAGAGATCAGCTGTGCGGGTGAATGTAGCGCGTATTGATGGTTTAACCAGAGATCAACTGTGCGGGTGAAATTAGCTCGTATTGATGGTTTAACGAGAGATCAGCTGTGCGGGTGAATGTAGCGCGTATTGATGGTTTAACGAGAGATCAGCTGTGCGGGTGAATTTAGCTCGTATTGATGGTTTAACGAGAGATCAGCTGTGCGGGTGAATGTAGCGCGTATTGATGGTTTAATGAGAGATCAGCTGTGCGGGTGAATTTAGCTCGTATTGATGGTTTAACGAGAGATCAGCTGTGCGGGTGAATGTAGCGCGTATTGATGGTTTAACGAGAGATCAGCTGTGCGGGTGAATGCAGCGCGTATTGATGGTTTAACGAGAGATCAGCTGTGCGGGTGAATGTAGTGCGTATTGATGGTTTAACGAGAGATCAGCTGTGCGGGTGAATGTAGCGCGTATTGATGGTTTAACGAGAGATCAGCTGTGCGGGTGAATTTAGCTCGTATTGATGGTTTAACGAGAGATCAGCTGTGCGGGTGAATGTAGCGCGTATTGATGGTTTAACGAGAGATCAGCTGTGAATAATATAGTAGCCATCGATGGTTGCAATTGGCCCCATTAGTTTTACTAGAGTTAACACCATGGCCTGAAACATCAGTGTGGCATGCAATCAGCAATGAATATTCCCGCCTACATAATGAATAGCACTACTTATGAGGGTCTCTGCTCATCCTGCGTTCTTGGCAGTGAGACAAACACAGCGTTCTGTATTTTCATATCAATACACAGTAGAGACTGACCAAAAGAAGACAAGAGCATTCAATGATTTGAGTGTCAGTGAAAGTAAGTCCCTGGATCGGACACTTTCCGACTTGCTAACTGGTTGAACGCGGCACATACTGTATATAACTACAATCACTTAGCAAGTCGGAAATTTCAGAGTGTCCTAGTCCCGAATAGCACGTGAACGCACAATCCGTACCTATGACTAATACCTCTACACAAATTACAGCAGACCGTCTGTCCAACAGTATGTCATCTCTCAATGTGTTGGAAGATTTTCTTCTTTCAATTTTTGCAACCCAAAAATGATGCTGTCACAAAACCCTTGCAGTTCAACCTAAGTTCACAACATGAAAAGATATTCTGCCACTCTTGGAGAGAAACGGTTCAATAGAAGGTCTTTTATCAATTCTAGTATTATTCTACTAGAATCCTTTGTGTACCTTCGCAGTATGCGTTGTCATCTCGGAGCGGGCGGAAGCCATCCTTGCAGCTGCAGCGGGCCCCGGCCTCCAAGTTGATACAGTCAGAGTGCTCCACACAGCCGTGGCCTTCCGCACAGAAGTCATGACCTAGGGCACAGAGGTCAGAGGTTACACACAGGTCACTCCTCTCAGACTCCAGGTGTTTTTTTGTTGTTGCAATGATTCCTGTAATGATTTGCTGATTCTTTTTAGGTTTGTAATCTGTCTTGTAGAGCAGTGGTTCCCAACCTTATTCGGTTACTGTACCACCAACTGAATATTGCCTATGGTCTCATGAGTCTTATTAAGTACCCCCTGTTGATAAGCCAAGTACCCCCAGGGGTCCTAGTACCTCTGGTTGGAAACCACTGATATAGAGTTTCACGTTTTAATGTACAGTGAAATGCCTTTATAGGCAGGAGTGTGTATTTTCCCATACCTCTGCAGACTTTGCAGCACCTGTCGGTGAGGTTGACTTGCTCGGACTCTGGACAGTTGAGCTCAGGACAGGGGGTAGTCATGACGACCCGATGCATAGCCATCTCCTAGTAACAGGGAAACAATGAGAAACAAAATGAGACACAACCTCATTAGGGTTAGATTAGCTCAGCTGCTGGTTTCCCACAGATTTGATAAGGCACAAATTTAATCAGAGGCAATTAGGCATCCATGGTGTGCTTCCCTCGCTACTGTGCACAACTTCCCAACTAAAATTACATAATGATTGTCAATAGCAGTAATGTATACATATTTCAGGTTAGTATTTAGCGCTGCTGCGCTGTAGTAAGACTCTGCATGTTGATTCTCTTATCTATTGAGGTTTATGATAACAAATTGAACAGAGAAGGATATGAAACCAGTGCAATTGTCCCCGATTGTGTGATTAGACAGAGTAAATGTAATTAGGGAGCTCCCTCTCCCACCATCTCTTTAACAGCCATCTTTAATGCCCTGACTCCTCTCCACTCTGTCTACCTGACGGATGCTGATTCATGATCATGAACATCATTAACACACAACCGAGAAACACTCAGTCAGAGAAAACCAATCAAACAAACCAACTCAGAACACTTCTATGACTAGCTACGTTCCACACAGGGCGAGGTCAGCCACTATTCAGCCACAATCAAATAGTTGTGTCTCTATGTTTGCCACGCCCCCCCCCCCCCCCCCAAAACCAGCAGCACACTGCAAAAAGTTACATCTAATCAAGACTAAATATCTTAAATTGAGTGATAATTCACTTAAAGTAATTTTTTTAAGCTAAATTATCTAACGTCATTGGCAGATAAGGCTTTTTTAGGTCAACATAAGCAAAATTAAGACAAGTAATTCATTTTTTCCCCAGATATTTTTAAAGATATTTTACCTCAATCATGTTATTTAACCTTAATCATCTTATTAGGTAAAATATCTAGAAGATTATGTTGAAATAAGATATATTACTTGTATTAGGTCATTGTTAGGTTTATATACAGTATAAGCAAAATGATGTGCCAATGATGTTAGATCATTTAGCTTGGAAGAAAAATGAAAGAAAAACAATTATCACTCAATTTAAGATACTTAGGCTTGCTTACCCAGACGGCCATCCTGCTTGAGACTATAGGACCAGGATGTCTCACACTATCCCCATTACACAGTCCTTTGATCTGCAGCCTATGTCTGAGACTGTTTCTGTGTCTGTCTGTGCCTATGTGTCTATATGTGTCTGTAGCTATGTCAGTGCCTGTGTCTGTATAAGAAAGCAGTTGCAGTCAGAAAGCAAGGGCTGCCAATGGGCCAGGTGTCTGATCTCACCATACAGCCATCAGTCTCACACTGCACAATCTATATGGTCATACAGGAATATAGGAGATATATTTGATGATGATTGATCGCAACAGTGATTGTCATGCTGTGACGGTTTGGGCCCCTCCTGGAAACTCAATTACTCAGTCCTGCCCATTTACTTTCCCCATAGAGAGCATAGGAAAAAACAGATCAATAAATTTAGCTGATGTTGACGGCCGACTGCAGTCTCTCATTCAGGCTTGATTTAGCCTCTGGCCTGATGAGAGCAACTCTAGTCTGGAATCACTATTTAACGAGGCTGTCCTACACCTTGTGATGAAAATTAATACACTGTAAGTGCTTGGTTGCTTGAATTATTGTGTATTTTCGTGGCAGTTGTGGGAGTTTGTTTAAACCAAGTAGTGATGTAGGTAGGAAAACACCAATAGCATGCTTTCATAAGGGCTGTGTACTCACCCTGCACTCGGACAGCTGGCATCTGCCGGAGTTGTCGCGTACCGCTTTCTGATCTCCCTCCACCAACTCTTCTTTTTTGAACAGGCATACCACTGGAAATAGACGCACACACATACACACACACACACACACAAACGGCAGTGCACAAAAAAAGGCGATATTCACTACACTGTGGCAGTCTGTGGCAACATGCTGCGGTGAAGCCACATAAGAAAGATTTTCATGTCTGTCCCTATCTGAAAACAGAGTGGGAGCATTGGACTTCAACGTGACACAGTATGACTGGGGGAAAGGCGATGATCTTACTTGGGCAGAAAATCCTATTAAATATGTCAGTTTGATGTGGAGGTTTGAGTGGATAGGCTACCTGATTATCAGAATTGCTAGAGGAAAACGTATATAGGCCAAACCCTAACCCCCAAGCCATTTCACCCGTCAATCAAACTGTGAATTATTATATCTGCACAAGAACCAGTAAAACGAACTAAATTGATGACCAGGAAAAGCATTGATGAAGTTTTGAAAAAGCTATTAAAAACATTGTGCTTGACAAGTCATCCGAACCAGAACCTAGCTCCCTGCCTCCCGCTCCGTGAGGAGGTAATGTACAGTAGGTGAACAGATAAGGTTTTCATTTGGAGAGGGAGTCTTCCTTTGAGTCTCTAACACCAAAGCAAGCTTAATGAGCCCTGTCTTTGTCTACCTCAGTGCTGTACACAGAGACACAGAGGTGGCAGAGTTAAGGAGGATTTATACCAGTGTGTTGATGTCAGATTAGGATGCTTACAGGCCTTTCAACCGCCTCCGCCCGTCACAACGCAGTGCAGAGTTGGGTAGGGAGGGGGAGTGTTTATGCCAACACAGCATGATTAGCGAGCTAAGCTAATGGATTTCCTTTGATAAAGAGTCAAACTGAATGTGGTATGAATAGTTTGACTGAGTCTGATTCCCATGGATCAGCTTGCGCCTGTTTGTGTGTTGATGGTGTGTGTGTGTGAGTTTTGCAGTGAGTTTAAATGTAATTCAATTTACACTTGAAAAGATGTACTGTGTAACCCAGGCCTCTAAAAATATATAGTCTGCCACACGTTATACAGTGGAACTAGCTCTTCTTAATAATAACAAGAGGCTTATTGAGACCAAACACAATGTTGAGAGAACCTTGGAATGTGTGACGTACAGCATGCATGTTTAAGAGGAATGTAATCTCAGGAACTATACTGCCTCTATTGCTTTTGAAAGGTAAACACATCACTCACTATGGAGCTAATATTCTTTGAAATCCATCTCTATGTTGAAAACAGAAATTTAGGAAATATAAGTGGTAAGGCCCTGTATATAGGAGGCTAATAGCGCTGCTTTCCTATCTTCCGAGTCTGCTAGAAAAACCTTCTCTCTGTGTAGATACGTGATGAAACAGAATTATTTATCTGAAAAGAACACATCCACGGGCTAAGCGGTTATTGATCAAATAAAACATACAGACATTTATCTTAATGTTTCATGGTCTGCTCAGCCAGACACAAGGCTGCTCCAACGGCATCCTGCATCCATTTCATAATTCCGTTTTCTTTCTCCAGATAAACATGTTTTTCATGTTGTTTTTCCTCAACTTCAAATACGTTTAAAAAAAAAAGATAAATCGATTTGAAAGTCCATGATGAGCTCCCCCGCCTCATACAGTAGCATCATCCTGTCTAGTGTAAACAGGAACTAGTTTATCTCACATCATGCAAACCCTGGTGTCTGTTTCCCATTTGTGTCAATGTGGCCACCTGTGTTGATAAGCTGGCTGTTAAATAATTGGTCCATGTATATGCAAAAGGATGGAGCATCTCAGGAGGCATGTTGGGGAGCAGTTTAGCAATGCAGAGCTGTGGTCAGTTGTCAAGGCAGCCTTTGTGGAGTGTTTTTGTGTGTGTGTGTTTGTGTGTGTGTGTGTGTGTGTGTGTGTGTGTGTGTGTGTGTGTGTGTGTGTGTGTGTGTGTGTGTGTGTGTGTGTGTGTGTCCGTCCATCTGTGGGCGTACGTCCATCTGTGTGTACGTCCATCTGTGCATGTGTATGTGTGTGTGTTAAGACATTTCACTCACGTTGGCACTCCATGCAGCAGGCGCCCTTCACGTAGGCAGGCGTGGTGCCCGCTGGGCACTGAGGGGGTGGGCAGGAGATGGTCTCACACTGCACTGTGCCATTCTGTGGGAGAGAGAAATGACAGGAAGTCACTGAAACTGACAGGCAACAGTATTAAACACAACCTTCTTCCACTGACGTCAATTGGGACTTGCGGATGCCTGGGAGAGGAAGGAAGGTTGGTTGTAATGTCTGTCTCGCTTTATGGAGAGCAGAGATCTGCATATAATGACGAGATGCTCATGTCTCCGCCCTAACAATGGGAGTCGTTGTCCCAAAGGCGGGAAAGCAGGCGACAAGCTTAGGACCAAAATAAGCCCATAGAAATGCATTGGGCTTATTTTGGACAGATTTGGGCGAGAATGAAACCTTTCGCTTCACATCTTCCTCTCTGTGGAAGAGCACATCGACGCAGCTGCAGGAACCAGCAGGACTTTTTCTCAACACATTGCAGAGGTAAAGATGGCTGTAGTAGAAGGCTTTGGCTAGGTAACTGCTGTTTGACTAGACATGAAACTAAACTAAAGTTTTAATCCCAGTGCTGAGCTAGTGCATAGCAGGCAGCTGTTTGTAGAATGTTCAGTCCCCTATTGACTGAGGTGAATAGAGCTACAGCTACTGTACACGGTGATAATGGCTGGAGTCCATTTTGCTTGTTTTTGCAGCTCGCCAAATTGCATTTTAGAGTTTTTAAATTGTGTAGAAATGCAGTAAATGAGCGTAAAAAAATGTTTGCCATAACCTAGGTTAAGATGAAATGATGCCCCTGCCTTCTTCCCCTAGAGTCTCTATAAGATATTCAGTCTTAAGGATTGAATAAGTATGAGGTGCTTCTATCTCTGTAACTCACCCACATTCCTCCCCGAGAACTGAACTCTACTTAAAGAAACATGGATTGACTCATCCACTATATTTGATACCATCTTAATGCTGTGACCTTTTAGTTTGAAAGGTTGCGGCTAATTGCCACACGTAACGTAAGGAACATGTCTATCTAATGGCGTAATTGCAGTCTTCATCGAGGACACGACAAGTCTATGAGCACCGACGATTCATTGGATGAGCGGGGTGAAACAAATCGCTGATGATAATGATCATCTGTCGAGAGTAAGTAGGTGAAAGATATGTACATTTACAGGGTTCCCGAGTGGTGCAGCAGCTAAGACACTGCATCTCAGTGCAAGAGGCGTCACTACAGTAGCTGGTTTGAATCCAAGCTGCATCACATCTGGCTGGGATTGGGAGTCCCATAGGGTGGTGCACAATAGGCCGTCATTGTAAATAAGAATTTGTTCTTAATGGACTTGCCTAGTTGAATAAAAAAGAATACTCACATTATACCAATATAATGTACTAAGCAATACGGGATCTCCTCATAGTACACCTCATCAGCTGGCGCAAATCCACAGATCCGCTCATTTGAGGAGTTCATTGTAGGGATATGCACAGTTATTTTTTAGAATATCCGAACGGACGTTAGTATTCGAATACTGAATATTGTATTAATTTATGCCTATTTTAAAAGCCCAGTGCAGTCAAAAAAACGTGATTTCCCTGTGTTTTATATATATTTACACACTGATGTTGGAATAATACTGTGAAATTGGGAACAAACCGTTGGTCAAAGACGTCCTGAAATGTCAGCCTGTTTTGGTGGGATGGAGTTTTGGCCTGCCTGATGACATCACCAGGCGGCAAATGAGTTAATAGACCAATAATAAAGAGGGTTCTAAACGTCTCTGCCAATAACAGCTAGTTTTCAGTTTTCCCTCCCAACTCAGACCACTCCCAGACAGTCCTAGAAAAATTGTGTGAGAAATAAACAATCACATTAAGGTACTTAATTGTTACCCAGAAATGATTTGATATTGAGATAAAAAGCAGCTGCATTGGACCTTTAACAACTGAAAAAGCTTTTTCTAACGTAAATAAAAAATATCCATGTGACATTGTTACATACAAGGATATAACATTACATTTCAAATGATTAATTTAATAAAACAAAAAACTTTTCAATGTAGTTTTTATGATGTGCGCCCCATAAGAAGACCGGTAGCCCACAGGTAGCCTTCACGTGTGTAGATTGTTGTTTATGTTGGTCAATCAAAGCGGCTCCATGTGTAGCAAGTGGAGTGAGTGCAATGCAAGATGGAATGCAAGATGGAATAAAATTTCGGAATTAAAAGTTTGCGAAATGAGGAGTAGGCTACAATGAGCAAGCAATAGCTAGGCTGTTGTTTTATCTGAATGGGGTTGGGGAGAAAGAGCAGCATTTGGCCTCAATTAGCCTAGCTAGCTATAGCTGGCTAACTTAGCTAGCTGGCTGGCTTCTCTAGTCTACTCCAGACAAGGCAGGCACTGTAATATGGGATGATAAATAACAATGTGGCTGCTACAAGTTAGCTCCTCTTGGCTGTAGCCGATTCGGCTACTGCGTCTCTCTCTCTCTCCCTTCGTCTCCTCGCTCCCACACACACAGCCCCTCCACAGCTGCAGCAATAGAGCGCCAACCTCTCTCCCTTGCCAACCTCTCTCCTTTGCGCAGCAGTGCTCAAGTTAAAAACATAAGTTAAAAAATATATACTTTCTAAAATATCTGGATATCTGACAAAAAATGATATTACTCGAATGGTGAAATTATTTCAAACCCCCATCCCTAGTTCAGTGGCATAGAGAGGAATTGGTGTCTTATAGCTGGTAGAATGACAGGGGGTGAAATATGTCTGTTGATGTGATATATAGTTATTCTCATAACTAAATGTTCTAATAGTTCTTGAAGAGGAAAGTAGACCCTAGAGAGGATATGTCCAGCATGGCTGAGTCCTGCAGCTCTATCTGTATAATCCAAGTTACTGCATACATTTTCTATCCGTCTTGTTTTCTGTCCTGTTTTATTTGGGAATCTAGGGCAACACTCCTTTCAATCCAATGGAGTAATGAGAACATAAGCCATCAACAATGGGGTATGGCCCCACCTCCCCACCAACACTTGATGAACTGAAGCCCAAAACAAAGGCAGGGTCTACAATGGGGCCATTGAAACACACACACACACACACACACACACACACACACACACACACACACACACACACACACACACACACACACACACACACACACACACACACACACACATAGCCCACCGTGCAAGTGCAGTTCCTGCAGCCATCTGTCCAGGACTCGTCCTCTCTGTAGACGACCCCCTTGACACTGCAGGTCCTCTCACAATAGCATCCATCCAGACCATTCATCTTCTCCTCCGCCCTGGACAGCTGGCCACGCCAAGCCCAGATACAAAGGGAGGAAGGGGGAGGGAGAGGGGGGAGTGAGCCTCAGATCGGTGCATATCATCCATCTCTATACACATGAAACAAGTCCTACTACAAGCCCTGCTACAGTCGACCATGCACTAAAGGAGATCTTCACTGTATAACATTATCAAAGTAGATTCATATAAGAAGACTATAGATGGCAAGTATGGAGGTAGACCATAGCCAGTATGGTTGCATCTTTGATGGTGAAGGAAACATGTTGAAGCAGAAATGAATAGCCCAAGCTATCAGCCTTGACAACAAAGATGTATAACCAGGATACATCCCAGTACCTTGCTGGATGTTTTGGCTAAGATATCCTGCAGTTCCATGATCTTCTGCACCAGTCCGTGGAAGTCATTGCAGGTTGGGCATGCTAGAAAAGAACCGACCACAGATCCAAAATGTGTAGACATGCCTTAATGTTACAGGTGAATAACATTACAATACAATAGGTGTGGACTCACTCCGGTTGAGATCTGGGCACTGAGAGATGAATCCCTGAGGCAGGACTAGTATCTGAACATCCTGCATTACACCCTGCAGACACACACCCACACAGAAAAAAAAACCAGACTTAGTTACAGCCAGCACAGAGCATACTGTCTCTTCAGACTAAATGTGTCCTACTTGATCACAGATAGCACCTGAAATGAGAGGATAGCCATCATCAATGCAGTGGATGGTGTTATATAAAGAGAAGCTAAGGAAACTAATGCGCAATAGGTTGAGGAGAGATAACAGAGATGAAACATGGTCTAGTTTATTGTTCATTTACTGTGGCATGCAGGCACATACGCACGCACGCACGCACGCACACACGCACACACACAGACACACACACGCAATTCATCATTTTCAAATCTTGCACAACCTCAATAAATACTGTTATCAGAAAACAAATGTATGAAATATTTAGTGAATGTTACTGGAAATGTGTGTTTCAATATCGGGGAGGCAGTCTGACAAGTTTATTCTGAGTTATGTGTTCTCTGGACTGGTACAGTCTGTGTGGTGAGATAATTGGACTGAAATTGGATGCAAAGTGAACCAATGATACGGGAGTCATGAATGTAATAGCAATTTCTGTTTTCTCCTGATTCCCTTTGATAAGCATAACTATGAGATACAGTTTCAATTTGATTCATAGGTCTCTTAATTTGATAGCCTTTCGTCCTGTGGCCGAACCGCATATCCAGACACTCAGTAACCATGGAAACCTGGCCCCTTCCATTCCTTGAGTGGATTTTTTGGAGCCGCGCAACTTATGAGAAATTGTTTTTTAAAATTGTCTTGCTACTTCAATTTACTGGCCATAAATTCAAATCGAAAGAACCCAATTCGCTGATTCCTCATGGCAACATCAGGTCAGATGGAAGCAGGCATGAGTCGTGTTTCGTTAAACATGTTTCCATCTCCCGGTAATTTAGACGCTGACTCAGTGGAAGGCTGAAAAACCGTCAGACTAGGGAAGATAACGCATGTACGTATCACTGATGAATGTATGCATGACGTGTGAAATGTTATTGAGCGTATGATTACTGTCAAAACGAGCTGCTTTCCAGACGTAGCCTACAGGGGTAAACCGTGCAAAGTGTCTGGAAATGAAAGATTAGGATCTAAGTGCAACTTAATTGGTCGTCAATTGTGAGCCATCTTAAGGATTTCTCCCTCATACACATCATGGTATATTACGTACTGACTGTAGTGTACAAAACATTAAGAACACCTGCTCTTTCCATGACAAGTCTAGTGTATCCAGTTGACAGCTATGATCCCTTATTAATGTCATGGGGGGGTGCAACTCAATGTTAGGAAGGTGTTCCGAATGTTTGCTATACTCAGTGTATGTAGGATGCTATAATATTGAACTGCTGAATGGGTATCCTCCATTTCTGTGATAAAAGTGTCTGCCACTAGACTGTTATGGACGCAACTTTTTTTGTGCTTCCTCTAAACCCCTATACAAACAGAGACAAAGAAAGAGTGTGAGATATGTTAATTAAGGTTTTTTTCGTTAGAAGAGATGTGGCTTTCCTTTCCCAGCACTAATCAGGGAGGGAAAGGTGTGGTGGGCACACGACAAGACTAGTGGGTGACCTCCAAGTCTTCTTTCATCTGCCAATTAACGCTGAGGAAATGCAACAGCCAGAAGCGACACACACACACACACAGACCGATACACAAAGAGGCAGTCGTACCTACACACACAGATGCAATATGTACACAGACACACACACACACGCGCAGACACATTCTGGTGGTCTGTTTGTCTCGACAGCAGACACAAAGCACCACCAGTGTGGTTAAAAGCAGATGAGAGGACAATATACTGTAACTTATCATTTATCCCTGTGGGAAGGATGTTCCTGGGAGGATTAAACCTGTGTGAGGGGCGATATATCTTCAAGTCTGATAAAACAATAGGGCATGTTTAGTGAGCACGGTCCATTCCAAAGGCTTTTACCGATTTCTAGCAAATCAGTGTTTCTGGGATAATTACGCCGGCTATGCACAGCAGCAGTAAACAAGGGGACACACAATATATGGGACAAACATGTCAATTCATTCGTAATATGAGGGATGGGTGTGAAAGAATGTAACATTTACATTGGCAAACTTGAGAAATGTGACCAATTAAATCCCCAGACTTGATAAATAAAGTCAATGGTTAAACAACCAAGGATGGGAAGCGGTTGGGGAGTATGTGGGTTGTGGGAAAACAAGGTCCATGAGCCAACGCGCGTAATTTTCTCCTCAATGATTTGAATCATTTATCAAGCAGCATCATCACCGTTTATGACGCACCGTCAAACATAAGCCACCGTGAAGAGTTTTCAGCTT
The DNA here is from genome assembly GCF_045679555.1 of Salvelinus alpinus. NCBI lineage: Eukaryota > Metazoa > Chordata > Actinopteri > Salmoniformes > Salmonidae > Salvelinus > Salvelinus alpinus. The sequence goes on from NC_092094.1 coordinate 43,407,015, forward strand.
TACAAAACATGTCATATTTACCTTGAAGAAGCCATGGGCGCTGTTCCTCTGTCCCAGCCAGAAAGTTGCGTCATCAGGTATGTCCATGAATGGGATCTCCACCACCCTCTCATAGATCCTACAAAGGCAGAAAGACAGAAACAGGTCAAAACAACACAGAGGGTCAGCAAAACATGATTACCGCTAATCATTAAACATAATTGCCAACTACACCACACCTTCTAATACTACTACCACTAAAACAATAATATATGAATAAATTGGATAGTAATAATGCCCCTAACACTAAAAACACCCTGTTCTGTCATCTTACTCGCTACTTAGCTTTAGGGCTGGGCGATATGGCCAAAATATCATATCACAGAATTTTTCTAATTTTTGACCATATTTTATGTTTCGAATAATACAAGTTCTAAATATGCTTTATGGGTAGTGCATGGCAACAAATACATTCTAAGTGGTTTTATTGGCCTTTCTCCATGCTGATTGTTTTACTGTTCAAACAAAAAGAATAAAAGGACAAAACTAACAGTGAAGTATTCCTATTAGTAGAACGTTGCATAGGAATCAAAATTCTATTTTGTAGCCTCTTGTTCAATTTCAGAATTCAGTTCCAGAATTTTCATAAATGTCTTAATATCGTGCACTAATTTGTTATCATTTACACATTGTGTCACATTTCTTTTGTCTTAGTATGGCTCTATTTCATCAAACAAACGTTTCCTTTATGAGAAGAATGCTTCTCCTCTTTGACTGCCTCGGCTTGCAGTTTTTACTTTCGCCACTAGGGGTAGTCCGATTTCTCTGCATCTATTTTGCAAGCTTGCCCTCCCGAAGTTGTTGACTTGTGCTAGAAAGTTAGCTAGCAGTTCTCAGCTTAGCAGTTGTTTCACAACGATAAAAACGGATGTTTTCCATAATTTTTTTGAGTCATTAAGGAATTATTTATTGCAAACAAATCAAACATTAAAATATTGTTATAGAAGGTAAAGTAAAAATCCTAAACGGACAATGAATGAATACCGATATACTGGAATAAATGAAACCTGATTCGTTTTATTACTATGGCATTCATGAAGCGTACCTGTTGCAGTCGACGTGCAATATGATGTGGGAGGCGCTGACTGCCACAGAGACCTTGTGCCACTGTCCGTCTGCCAGGCTGTAGGGAAACACCTCAGTGTGGGCCTGCTGACCCTTGGTGCGGTAGTGGAGACGCACCTCACTGCGTTGCCCACTGCTCTCCAACTCCAGGAACCTGAATGGACAAGCGGACAGAATATGGAGAAAGGAATTGATTTAGACATACAGTACCAGTCAAAAGGTTTGGACACACCTACTCATTCAAGGATTTTTCTTTACTTTTACTATTTTCTACACTGTAGAATAATAGTGAAGACGTCAAAACTATGAAATCACACATATGGAATCATGTAGTAACCAAAAAAGTGTTAAACAAATCAAATTATATTTGATATTTGAGATTCTTCAAAGTAGCCACCCTTTGCATTGATGACAGCTTTGCATACGCTTAGCATTCTCTCAACCAGCTTCACGAGGAAGTCACATGGAATGCATTTCAATTAAAAGGGGTGCCTTGTTAAAAGTACATTTTCTTTCCTCCTTAATGCGTTTGAGCCAATCAGCTGTGTTGTGACATGGTAGAGGTGGTATACAGAAGACAGCCCTATTTGGTAAAAGACAAAAAGTCCATATTATGGCAAGAACAACTCAAATAAGCAAAGAGAAATGACAGTCCATCATTAATTTAAGACATGAAGGTCAGTCAATCCGGAAAATTTCAAATACTTTGAAAGTTTCTTCAAGTGCAGTCGCAAAACTCAACAAGTGCTATGATGAAACTGGCCCTCATGAGGACCGCCACAGGAAAGGAAGACCCAGAGTTACCTCTGCTGCAGAGGATAAGGTAATTAGAGTTAACTACACCTCAGATTGCAACCCAAATAAATGCTTCACAGAGTACAAGTAATAGACACATCTCAAAATCAACTGTTCAGAAGAAACTGTATGAATCAGGCCTTCATGGTCGAATTGCTGCAAAGAAACCACTACTAAAGGACACCAGTAAGAAGACTAGACTTGCTTGGGCCAAGAAACACGAGCAATAGACATTAGACCGGTGGAAATCTGTCCTTTGGTCTGATGAGTCCACATTTCAATTTTTGGTTCCAACCGCTGTATCTTTGTGAGATGCAGAGTAGGTGAACGGATGATCTCCGCATGTGTGGTTCCCACCGGAGGAGAAGGTGTTATGGTGTGGGGTGCTTTGCTGGTGACACTGTTTGTGTTATTTAGAATTCAAGGCACACTTAACCAGCATGGCTACCACAGCATTCTGCAGCAATACGCCATCCCAACTATTTTACGCTTAGTGGGACTATAATGTGTTTCTCAACGGGATAATTATCTAAATATCTCAAAATAATCTCAAATATAAAACATATTTGGATTTGTTTAACACTTTTTTGGTTATTACATGATTCCATATTTGTTATTGTTGAAAATAGTAAAAATAAAGAAAAACCCTTGAATGAGTATGTGTGTCCAAACTTTTGACTGGAACTTTGAGTTTGTCTCGTGTGGAACCAGGAATAATGAGCAGATGGAATATGGAGAGAGGAATTGCTATTCGCACACACACACACACACACACACACACACACACACACACACACACACACACACACACACACACACACACACACACACACCATTCTACCCAATTCAACATCACTAACAGAGGTAAAAGGCAGTACAATAGAGGACCGACCACACCCATAGTTCTACAGACAGCTGAACTGTTCCTCTTCATTCCCAGAATCCTTCCAGTAAAGTAGATCTCTCACCTCACTCACCCCATGGTGAAATATAAATGCCTCACCCTGTTTCAAAGAATCATGGTCTCTCTAGGTCTGATCACCCTTTCAAGATTCAATCCCAGGAATATGTGCAAGCTTAATGCTACTCTATGGCTGTTAATGAGAGCTTCAGTAAGACCCAACACCAGGCAACACTAGTACAACCATGTGATGTGAGTGAGAGGAGTAAACTCATGGGGACAGGGGTACATTGGTGTTTCAGGAAATCCCTGCATTCCATCTATCCAGTCCATAGAGATTCACTATATGAAGTGACACTAATGGAAAGAGCTGCCAGAGTTGCCAATAAAGAGTCATCAGCTCTGGCTTTAAAGACAGAGATTTCTTTGGAGCTACTCGCTTCAAAGTATTATTCAAAAGATAAACAACCACTTAGAAGAGGAACTGTACTGATGAGGAACTGGAGTTGATTTATCTACAAACCGATATAACGAGTTATTCTGCCCCAGCCATGCACAATATACCAGCTGCACAAATCCAGTAACTCTGCCTGCCGGGATCACTCAGCAAACCATTTCTAAACCAAATGAAACAGTGAAGCGAGCCTGTAGCGTGCAGTGAACACACAGCCTAGCTGGGCTTATCAGAGCTGGGGAAAGTCATTAACATTGCAGTGAGGTCTTTACTTTGCGCTGACTTTAATGTACACAGTTCAATCAACACATTATGTGGCATTCTGATTACCAGTCTGATCTGCTGGCTGCACAGCTAGCTAATGGAAAACAGATCAGCATGCTAACTAACCAGGAAGGGGAGAGAGGCTCATCACCTTTCTGTTCACAACCACAATGTGCCTGTGTTTGGTTTAGTGGTGCACTAGGAATAACATGAGATTGTGCCGTACAGGGTCATTTGCTTTGTCTGTACAGAATTGTTAAGTCTGGTCTTGTCACGACTTCCGCCGAAAGTCGGTCCCTCTCCTTGTTCGGGCGGTGTTCGGCGGTCGACGTCACCGGCCTTCTAGCCATCACTGATCCATTTTTCATTTTCCATTGGTTTTGTCTTGTCTTCCTTCACACCTGGTTCCAATCCCATCAATTACATGTTGTGTATTTAACCCTCTGTTTCCCCTCATGTCCTTGTCGGAGATTGTTTGATTGTATGTGATGTGCATGTATTATGTTGGTGTGCGACGGGTTTTGTACCCACTTTTGTTATTTTGGTTTTTGGAGTTTTATCAGCATTTATAAAACAACTCAGTTTTCACCAAGTTCGTTCTCCTGCGCCTGACTTCCCTGCCACCAACACGCACCATATTACAGATCTGTTAGTGCTGCAGGTATCAAATCAGTATTTTCTTATTTATTTTTTATTTATTAGGATCCCCATTAGCCGACGCCAGTAGCGACAGCTAGTCTTACTGGGGTCCGACACATAACGGAAAATACATTAAAGACAAAATACTTTAAAATGTACATACATTTAAACAAATTAACATGTTGTGTGTGTGCATCAGTTACACAAAAATACTGTATGTACCCTCAACACATTCTACACACAAATGACACTCCCATATTTTAAGAAGACTTCACTGCAAAGGTGAGCCATTCATACTCTGATCAGTGTGCTTTGTGAGATCTCTGACATTGTGTTCGGCGTGTATTGTGAGGACTCCAGCATTGTATTCAGTAAGTATTGTAAGGACTCTGGCCGTACCTCTGTTCAGAGTGGTGGATGGACAGGATGACCCCAGAGTTTAGGTGCTCCTGTTTCAGGGTGACCAGCACGGTGAACTCAGTCCGGCCCCTCAGCTTCTGGAGCATCCGCGCAGACACATCCTCAGGGGCCTTCACCTCCCTGGATGAACCTGGGAAAAGAACAAGTGACAGTTTGATCATTAAAAAGACAATATTGTAGTAGCACTTGAGAATTCAAATACATCAGCATTATTAATTTACGCATTTCATTTCCATGTGTTTCCATTCATTAGAGGTTATCTATCATTGTTGCAGATGTTGGTTATTCTTGATATTATTACCTCATTGCATGTTACATACAGATGCAGGAACTTAATTTGACCAGTTTCTCCCACAGCAGGAAAATTATTCTGCAGCAACAGGAAATGTGAATTATTGTGTGGATTATAATTAATGGACATTTTTGTAGGGGGTGATACATTTTTTGTTAGGGCAAATCAATTCTGAAAGTGAAATTACAAACTTTAGAAGCCTTTTTTAACCGTGAATACACTATAAGTTTGCATTTCCTGCTGTGCAGGACATTTCCTGCAACAACAGGGTGACCAGATTAAGATCCTACATCTGAGCAAAGAATATTCATGATTGCTCAACCGTAATGCTATCTCAGATATGTCTATTATTTCTGGCATAATGTGTATTAATGACAGGGAGAGCGGTGTTACTCTGTCACTGAAACTTTACATAAAGACAGTAGGATGCAGGAAAATAAAACAAACAACAAACAATTCACGATGCCTCAGTTGTTGGTACAGACAGGCAAAAGAAACAATCCACTCTTGAAATTACAGCAGAACACAGCCGGCTATTTCAGCTCCTCAAAACCTCTGATCAATCTCCGACAGGCAGCTTCAGAGATCCACCTTTGGATTTCAGCTTTATCTGCCAGCCGAGACAAATCGATAGAAAGCAGCAAGACATGGAAGTGAAGAAGAAGAAGAACGCAGCGGCTCTGTGTTATATATGTATATGTATATACATACATGCATACATACATACATACACACATACATATATACAGTATGTATATGTGTCCGCCACACAGAGCCGCTGCGTTCTTCTTCTTCACTTCCATGTCTTACAATATAAGTGAATAATAAGAAGAAGAAGAAAGAAGAACGCAGCGGCTCTGTGTTATATATATATATATACAGTGGGGAGAACAAGTATTTGATACACTGCCGATTTTGCAGGTTTTCCTACTTACAAAGCATGTAGAGGTCTGTAATTTGTATCATAGGTACACTTCAACTGTAAGAGACGGAATCTAAAACAAAAATCCAGAAAATCACATTGTATGATTTTTAAGTAATTAATTTGCATTTTATTGCATGACATAAGTATTTGATACATCAGAAAAGCAGAACTTAATATTTGGTACAGAAACCTTTGTTTGCAATTACAGAGATCATACGTTTCCTGTAGTTCTTGACCAGGTTTGCACACACTGCAGCAGGGATTTTGGCCCACTCCTCCATACAGACCTTCTCCAGATCCTTCAGGTTTCGGGGCTGTCGCTGGGCAATACGGACTTTCAGCTCCCTCCAAAGAGTTTCTATTGGGTTCAGGTCTGGAGACTGGCTAGGCCACTCCGGGACCTTGAGATGCTTCTTACGGAGCCACTCCTTAGTTGCCCTGGCTGTGTGTTGCGGGTCGTTGTCATGCTGGAAGACCCAGCCACGACCCATCTTCAATGCTCTTACTGAGGGAAGGAGGTTGTTGGCCAAGATCTCGCGATACATGGCCCCATCCATCCTCCCCTCAATACGGTGCAGTCGTCCTGTACCCTTTGCAGAAAAGCATCCCCAAAGAATGATGTTTCCACCTCCATGCTTCACGATTGGGATGATGTTCTTGGGGCTGTACTCATCCTTCTTCTTCCTCCAAACACGGCAAGTGGAGTTTAGACCAAAAAGCTCTATTTTTGTCTCATCAGACCACATGACCTTCTCCCATTCCTCCTCTGGATCATCCAGATGGTCATTGGCAAACTTCAGACGGGCCTGGACATGCGCTGGCTTGAGCAGGGGGACCTTGCGTGCGCTGCAGTATTTTAATCCATGACGGCGTAATGTGTTACTAATGGTTTTCTTTGAGACTGTGGTCCCAGCTCTCTTCAGGTCATTGACCAGGTCCTGTCGTGTAGTTCTGGGTTGATCCCTCACCTTCCTCATGATCATTGATGCCCCACGAGGTGAGATCTTGCATGGAGCCCCAGACCGAGGGTGATTGACCGTCATCTTGAACTTCTTCCATTTTCTAATAATTGCGCCAACAGTTGTTGCCTTCTCACCAAGCTGCTTGCCTATTGTCCTGTAGCCCATCCCAGCCTTGTGCAGGTCTACAATTTTATCCCTGATGTCCTTACACAGCTTTCTGGTCTTGGCCATTGTGGAGAGGTTGGAGTCTGTTTGATTGAGTGTGTGGACAGGTGTCTTTTATACAGTTAACGAGTTGAAACAGGTGCAGTTAATACAGGTAATGAGTGGAGAACAGGAGGGCTTCTTAAAGAAAAACTAACAGGTCTGTGAGAGCCGGAATTCTTACTGGTTGGTAGGTGATCAAATACTTATGTCACACAATAAAATGCAAATTAATTACTTAAAAATCATAGAATGGGATTTTCAGGATTTTTGTTTTAGATTCCGTCTCTTACAGTTGAAGTGTACCTATGATAAAAATTACAGACCTCTACATGCTTTGCAAGTAGGAAAACCTGCAAAATTGTCAGTGTATCAAATACTTGTTCTCCCCACTGTATATACAGTGGGGAGAACAAGTATTTGATACACTGCTGATTTTGCAGGTTTTCCTACTTACAAAGCATGTAGAGGTCTGTAATTTGTATCATAGGTACACTTCAACTGTGAGAGACGGAATCTAAAACAAAAATCCAGAAAATCACATTGTATGATTTTTAAGTAATTAATTTGCATTTTATTGCATGACATAAGTATTTGATACATCAGAAAAGCAGAACTTAATATTTGGTACAGAAACCTTTGTTTGCAATTACAGAGATCATAGGTGTCCTGTAGTTCTTGACCAGGTTTGCACACACTGCAGCAGGGATTTTGGCCCACTCCTCCATACAGACCTTCTCCAGATCCTTCAGGTTTCGGGGCTGTCGCTGGGCAATACGGACTTTCAGCTCCCTCCAAAGATTTTCTATTGGGTTCAGGTCTGGAGACTGGCTAGGCCACTCCAGGACCTTGAGATGCTTCTTACGGAGCCACTCCTTAGTTGCCCTGGCTGTGTGTTTCGGGTCGTTGTCATGCTGGAAGACCCAGCCACGACCCATCTTCAATGCTCTTACTGAGGGAAGGAGGTTGTTGGCCAAGATCTCGCGATACATGGCCCCATTCATCCTCCCCTCAATACGGTGCAGTCGTCCTGTCCCCTTTGCAGAAAAGCATCCCCAAAGAATGATGTTTCCACCTCCATGCTTCACGGTTGGGATGGTGTTCTTGGGGTTGTACTCATCCTTCTTCCTCCAAACACGGCGAGTGGAGTTTAGACCAAAAAGCTCTATTTTTGTCTCATCAGACCACATGACCTTCTCCCATTCCCCCTCTGGATCATCCAGATGGTCATTGGCAAACTTCAGACGGGCCTGGACATGCGCTGGCTTGAGCAGGGGGACCTTGCGTGCGCTGCAGGATTTTAATCCATGACGGCGTAGTGTGTTACTAATGGTTTTCTTTGAGACTGTGGTCCCAGCTCTCTTCAGGTCATTGACCAGGTCCTGCCGTGTAGTTCTGGGCTGATCCCTCACCTTCCTCATGATCATTGATGCCCCACGAGGTGAGATCTTGCGTGGAGCCCCAGACCGAGGGTGATTGACTGTCATCTTTAACTTCTTCCATTTTCTAATAATTGCGCCAACAGTTGTTGCCTTCTCACCAAGCTGCTTGCCTATTGTTCTGTAGCCCATCCTAGCCTTGTGCAGGTCTACAATTTTAACCCTGATGTCCTTACACAGCTCTCTGGTCTTGGCCATTGTGGAGAGGTTGGAGTCTGTTTGATTGAGTGTGTGGACAGGTGTCTTTTATACAGGTAATGAGTTCAAACAAGTGCAGTTAATACAGGTAATGAGTGGAGAACAGGAGGGCTTCTTAAAGAAAAACTAACAGGTCTGTGAGAGCCGGAATTCTTACTGGTTGGTAGGTGATCAAATACTTATGTCATGCAATAAAATGCAAATTAATTACTTAAAAATCATACAATGTGATTTTCTGGATTTTTGTTTTAGATTCCGTCTCTCACAGTTGAAGTGTACCTATGATAAAAATTACAGACCTCTACATGCTTTGTAAGTAGGAAAACCTGCAAAATCGGCAGTGTATCAAATACTTGTTCTCCCCACTGTATATATATATATAGGATGGGCTACAGAACAATAGGCAAGCAGCTTGGTGAGAAGGCAACAACTGTTGGCGCAATTATTAGAAAATGGAAGAAGTTAAAGATGACAGTCAATCACCCTCGGTCTGGGGCTCCACGCAAGATCTCACCTCGTGGGGCATCAATGATCATGAGGAAGGTGAGGGATCAGCCCAGAACTACATGGCAGGACCTGGTCAATGACCTGAAGAGAGCTGGGACCACAGTCTCAAAGAAAACCATTAGTAACACACTACGCCGTCATGGATTAAAATCCTGCAGCGCACATAAGGTCCCCCTGCTCAAGCCAGCGCATGTCCAGGCCCGTCTGAAGTTTGCCAATGACCATCTGGATGATCCAGAGGAGGAATGGGAGAAGGTCATGTGGTCTGATGAGACAAAAATAGAGCTTTTTGGTCTAAACTCCACTCGCCGTGTTTGGAGGAAGAAGAAGGATGAGTACAACCCCAAGAACACCATCCCAACCGTGAAGCACGGAGGTGGAAACATCATTCTTTGGGGATGCTTTTCTGCAAAGGGGACAGGACGACTGCACCGTATTGAGGGGAGGATGGATGGGGCCATGTATCGTGAGATCTTGGCCAACAACCTCCTTCCCTCAGTAAGAGCATTGAAGATGGGTCGTGGCTGGGTCTTCCAGTATGACAACGACCCGAAACACACAACCATGGTAACTAAGGAGTGGCTCCGTAAGAAGCATCTCAAGGTCCTGGAGTGGCCTAGCCAGTCTCCAGACCTGAACCCAATAGAACATTTTTGGAGGGAGCTGAAAGTCCGTATTGCCCAGCGACAGCCCCGAAACGTGAAGGATCTGGAGAAGGTCTGTATGGAGGAGTGGGCCAAAATCCCTGCTGCAGTGTGTGCAAACCTGGTCAAGAACTACAGGAAACGTATGATCTCTGTAATTGCAAACTAAGGTTTCTGTACCAAATATTCAGTTCTGCTTTTCTGATGTATCAAATACTTATGTCATGCAATAAAATGCAAATTAATTAATTAAAAATCATACAATGTGATTTTCTGGATTTTTGTTTTAGATTCCTTCTCTCACAGTTGAAGTGTACCTATGATAAAAATTACAGACCTCTACATGCTTTGTAAGTAGGAAAACCTGCAAAATTGTCAGTGTATCAAATACTTGTTCTCCCCACTGTATATATATATATATATATATATATATATATATATTTGTCTCGGCTGGCAGACAAAGCTGCAATCCAAAGGTGCAGCTCCGAAGCTGTAAAGTTTCAGTGAAGCCACAAAGTAACACCGCTCTCCCTGTCATTAATACACATTATGCCAGAAATAATAGACATATCTGAGATAGCATTACGGTTGAGCAATCATGAATATTCTTTGCTCAGATGTAGGATATTAATCTGGTCACCCTGTTGTTGAAGGAAATTTCCTGTGAAAAGCAAACTTATATATATACACTACATGACCAAGAGTATGTGGACACCTGGTCGTCGAATATCTCATTCCAAAATCATGGGCATTAATATGGAGTTGGTCCCCCCTTTGCCGCTATAACAGCCTCCACTCTTCTGGGAAGGCTTTCCACTAGATGTTGGAACATTGCTGCGGGGACTTGCTGCGGGCACTGATGTTGGGTGATTAGGCCTGGCTTGCAGTCGGCGTTCCAATTCATCCCAAATGTGTTTTATAGGGTTGAGGTCAGAGCTCTGCGCAGGCCAGTCAAGTTCTTCTACACCGATCTCAACAAAACATTTCTGTACGGGCCTCGCTTTGTGCACAGGGGCATTGTCATGCTGAAACAGGAAAGGGCCTTCCCCAAACTGTTGCCACATTTGGAAGCCCAGAATCGTCTAGAATGTCATTGTATGCTGTAGCGTTAAGATTTCCCTTCACTTCCCTTCACCATGAAAACAGCCCCAGACCATTATTCCTCCTCCATCAAACTTTACAGTTGGCACTAAGAATTGGGGCCGGTAGCGTTCTCCTGGCATCTGCCAAACATAGATTAGTCTGTCGGACTGCCAGATGGTGAAGTGTGATTCATCACTCCAGAGAACGCGTTTCTACTGCAACAGAATCCAATGACGGCGAGTATTACACCACTCCAGCAGATGCTTGGCATTGTGCATGGTGATCTGCATGGCTACCACAGCATTCTGCAGCAAAACACCATCCCATCTGGTTTACATTTAGTGGGACTATCATTTGTTTTTCAACAGGACAATGACCCAACACACCTCCAGGCTGTGTAAGGGCTATTTGACCAAGAAGGAGAGTGATGGAGTGCTGCATCAGATGACCTGGCGTCCACAATCACCATTGAGATGATTTGGGATGAGTTGGACCACAGAGTGAAGAAAAAGCAGCCAACAAGTGCTCAGCATATGTGGGAACTCCTTCAAGACTGTTGGAAAAGCATTCCAGGTGAAGCTGGTTGAGAGAATGCCAAGAGTGTGCAAAGCTGTCATGAAGGCAAATGGTAGCTACTTTGAAGAATCTAAATCTAAAATCAATTTTAATTTGTTTAACAATATTTTGGTTACTACATGATTCCATATGTGTTATTTCATAGTTTTGATGTCTGCACTATTTTTTGACAATGTAGAAAATAGTAAAAATAAACCCTTGAATGAGTAAGTGTGTCCAAACTTTTGACTGGTACTGTATATATACAGTATATTACATATTATATTATTTTCAGATCTCTGTGTAGCCTAGCTAGTCTTCTGTAGCTAGTCTTCAGTTCTCCAGTCCCACCAGTGTGCCACCCTCTCCCCTGACTCTACCCAGACGTCTATGCTACTTTAATGGAAGCATCAATAAATTATGACATTTCTCAGAAGCGATCACATCAAAGGGTTCACTCCCAGCCAGGGGACGCATGCAGGATGGCATTCTTTAGCACTACGGGAAGCTAAGCTAGCATCGCTGCCTCTCCTCAGCGCATAAACATTTAACTTCCAGCTGGTGGGAGTAGACAATTAACACAATGCAATCTGCAAACACTACCAAGGCCACGATGAAGCCTGGCACTGTGCAGGGAGAGCATGTAGAGTAGTCGACGATGCGTGTGATAGGAGACAAGCACGTTATACAGTCTTCGGGGAAGGAGTGTAACGTGTGCTGCTAGCATTAGCATCTGTCGGATGCTGGCTAGGCTACTCCATGGGGAGGCCATGTTTTGAGTCGTTTCTGTCAACAACAACAAAAAGGTTGTCTGGTTTTTAGGTCCACTAGACAGATGCAACGCTAGACTGCATCCTCTCACCACAGCTGGTGTCATTAAAGTGTCATTGGCTGAGGTGGGACAGATGCAACGGTGACATGTACCAGATTAGTCTGCCCAGCAGTAACCTGATGGTAGCAACAGAAAGCCTCTGAATGAATAATTAAATCTAAGTGGCCACTCTTCATAATAATGTAGGACATTGGGGGAAATTATTAATGCTTTGAGGTGTCTTAGTGGACTACCTCATTGAATCGTAATTACAGATCAAATAGGGTGACGCATAATGGTTTAGTGACTTTTTCCCTACAACAGAAATACAATGAGCCATTTGTCAGACTTAAAAAACAAAACTGAACCCAAGCAAAAGGCTCCGGCCCGCAGATGGTACAGTGCTGTGCTAGTCAGTAATGTGCCAGACCTCAGCATGGCGAGTGTGACTGGCCAAGACAAGGGGACCACACTGATATCTCAATCCCAGGCACAATGGAAGGGCAGAATGAAGGTGAGGTAGGGGACAGTTTGGGCCGAGGGGCCTTGGGACTGAGCCCGGGGATCCACAGCAAGCCATCAGCCTGTGATCTGGTGGTAACCTCTCCTCTTCAGAACACAGCCTGCTTCCCCATGGGGGGTGGGAAGTGTCAAATGGGGAGAGGGACTGGTTGGGAGGATGGGGTAGGGTGGGGCTTTAGGGAGCTAGATGGACCCCTCTCTCAGACTTACTGATGAGCACGGCTGTGTTTGGAGACGCCCGCATCAAAAGCACAGAGATAGGACCCCTGCGTCGGTGCTGCTCACTCAGGGCATAAGATTAGCCCCAGACAGTACCCTACCAGTAACCCTCCCAAAAACCCTCCACATGAAAGAGGAGTGGATGAAAGGGCCAGATTCCCCCGCTCTCTGCCAAATCAATACCCTAGTCCCCATCCCCATGCACTGCACTGCAAGGCATGAGCCATCAGAAGCCATCAGTCGATTAGGTATTGGCAGGCGCCTGCATGGGGCGACCACCTGCTTTTAATGACCACTCTAACATGGGCAAAACAGACATTAAATAGCCTGGAAAGGAACATCCATGTCATACCTTATCTCACATCGGCATTGCTTTCAATGCTATCATTGAACTAACGGACACAGATTAATTAAGGGAAAAAAACACTCCTTTTCAGGCATGAAGAAATGCATTGACAGAGTGAGAAGTTCAAAGCATCGGGCTCAGAGAGGGTTCCTGGGAAGCAGAGCTTTGTGGTAGCCTAGCCAGCACACTAATCTTATCTGCATAATGTATACAGCTTTAATGGTTTCACACCAGGTGATTGACTCTAATCTGTAAATGAGTAATGCTACTTTTTTTATCAGTCTGAACTCTAAGTTTGTGCACAACGGTGAATGCTCCCCTTCAATTGTATAAGAAATATTATTATTATGAGGCTAATCAAATCACATTTTATTTGTCACATCCTTCGTAAACAGCAAGTGTATACTTACTTACGTGCCCTTCCCAAAAATGCAGAGAGAAAAATTAAAAAATAATAGAAAGAAAATAACACAAGGAATGAATACACAATGAATAATGATAATTTGGCTATATACACAGGGTACCAGTACTGAGTCGATCTGCGATCTACAGGGGTACGTGAGGTAGATACGTACATATACTGTAGGTAGGGGTAAAGTGACTAGGCAACAGGACAGATAATAAGCAGTAGCAGCAGCATATGTGATGAGTCAAAAGAGTTGGTGCAAAAAGGGTCAACGCATGGGGGTAATGCCAATCTAATCAATGGTTCATAGGTTTACCATTTGGAACAGGTTCCTTTAAAGCTCCAAACCTGGCCTAACTATCACACAATCCTTTCCAACTGCTCCCATATCTTCCAGTATTTTCAGAATGAACTCCTACGCCGTACACATGTACACCGTATACTGTGACTCCTTAAGTGTACACTGTACAAGGATGTAAACAGCCTCTCAAGGACAAGATTCATTCACTGGGTAACATCTATAGATTATATAGATAATATATATATTTATTTTTTATCATTCCATAAGGGTTGTGCGGGCCCTAATTTACAATGATGAAGATGCCTGACTTTACCCAGAACAGAGTCCAACAATAATAGCAAGTTAAAGATCACAGCTAGGGATGCACGATATATCGGTGAGCATATCGGAATCAGCCGATATTAGCTAAAAATGCCGGCATCGGCCCGATGTCTGGTTTAACGGCGATGTGCAAAATTGTCAAAGCTGACGTGCATACCTATATAAAGTAAGTAGATGACGTAATGACGCCACTAAAAATACAGTGCTACACAGAACAAAAGCAGAAAAATACCAAGCGCACACTTCCAACAACTAAACAAGTTCAAGTCGAGCAGTCATTTGAAAGAGTAAGAAGATTTCAGTGAGGCAACTCAAAGATAAAATCCATTAATGCCAAGATAATGGCATTCATTGCCCTTGACAATCAACTGTCCTCTGTCGTGGATAATTTTGATTTTCACCAACTGGTCGAGCCCCGGTACACACTATTTTTCAGATGTTTCCCAACCGGAGTTACACAGTATTGTTGAAACGTACATCTATGAGCTACTTGCTATGGGCGTCACTGCTATTAGCTTCATGACTGACATTTGGACCAGCGATGTCAGCCCCATGAGCATGCTGAGTCTGACAGCACAGTGGGTCGACAAGGATTTCGTACTGAGGAAAGCCATATTGCATGCTCAAGAATGTGCTGGTTCTCATACCGCTGCTGCCATTTCAATGGCATTTGAGAACATGTTTGAAACTTGTCTTGGAAACATGAACACACTCCTAGCGCCATTCGAACAACTGACTTGAGAAATAAGTTAATCAACTGAAACTGCAGCAGACGAGATACCCTCTGTCATGGCATTGAAACGCCTGCTCAACAAAACTGCCAATACAGACCGTGGGGTTAAAACTTACATAAGTACTTGAGGCTGTGAACAAGCAATTTGGTGGCATTCTCTCTGAGCCTCTTTACCTCTTTACCTAGCTTAATGCTAGGTACAAGGACCACTACTTCGATGCAGACAAGAAAGAGGGTTTACGTGAAATGTTACATACACAGCTGTAAAAGATGAAAACGGACACAGTGACTGTGCTCACCGGGAAAGAGAGGCCACGGTTGAAACGACTGAACAAATGAACAACCAAACAGCACAGCAAGTAAGTGAAAGAAGTAGGTTTTGATGATGTTTTACTGGTAATGGTTACATACGTAAACGCCAACAAAATAACATTTTGGTCAGTGGTGTGTGTGTAACCTTTAACTAGGCAAGTCAGTTAAGAACAAATTATTATTTACAATGACGGCCTCCCCCGGCCAAACACGGACGACGCTGGGACAATTGTGCGCCGCCCTATGGGACTCCCAATCACAGCCGGATGTGATACAACCTGGATTCGAACCTGGGATTGTAGTGATGCTTCTTGCACTGAGATGCAGTGCCTTAGACCGCTGCATCCATGTGTGTGTGTTAACTATTTAACTGTACTAGAATGCTTAAAAAGACGCTAAAATGTTAAATATCGGTTATCGAAATTAGTTTTTTTGGCAAGGAAAATATTGGATATCGGTATCGACCAAAAATGTCAAATCGGTGCATCACTAATCACCGCGATGTTTTGATCTAAATAATGTGGATAGTGTTAACTTTATCAAGTGGACTACTGGAACAAAATAGCACTGGTCACGTATTTAAAACATCTCCTCTCTAACATTTCACAAATATGCAATCTCTTCAGCTCTCAAAATTTAACCATGCATAAAATATGTTTAGCACAGAATGACCAAGTGGGACCAGTCAGTCCAAACATCTGAAAATCCCCAAACAAAGAGAACAAATAAGTAAATATACCACAGATAGCCGATAAATACATTCCTGCCTCACTCAACATTGCGTAACATCGCCAGTTAGAAAATTACATAGAATTTTCCCCAAACACTCTTTGTTTAAAACATTGGAGGTGAGGCTGAGGTATCTGCGTGGGAGGGTTGGATCCGAGAACGTCTCTTTTGGGAGATAACAGTAATGATAAACTCAACAACAACTCCAAACCCTCCATTACCCCCCTTTGGCTAGCCTACAGCTTCTAACTGAATAATCCAATACCAGCGCCGGCTCCGGCCGGCTCAGGCAATCTGCATTCGGAGGATGGTCTATCCCTCTACTGTGTGTCCGCTCTACTGGAACAAACACTAAACTGAGCCAAGGGCACCTCCAGGACTGCTGGGGCAGCACTGTCTCTAAAACTCTCTGATCGACTCTGCACTGCCGTCAGTCCGCCAGCCACTGACTGTCTGACATTCAGAGTCTTTGAGCTGGTGTCAGCCAGCCACCAGTCCTTTATCTATGTAAATGTATGGTGTATGGTGGCCCGGAGGTGACAGAAATAACCCCCAACCACCATCAGCACTTTTGGAACAAAGGATCAGGTTGGCTTGACAGGGCTAAAAACACCTTGATTTGTGGGCCAAGTTACTGTCACAAGTCCTTCCACATAGAAACAGTCAGATGTGAATGCTGTGTTTCTGCGGAATAGCTTTAGTAGCTGTCTGTAGCCCCAGAGGTTAGCCTATTAGATGCCTCCTGTTTGGTTGGTTGACACACACACACACAGAGAGACACATAGACACACACAGGGAGCGCTGCTCTATAATAAATGAGTCTCTTCCATCCCACAAGAACTAATGCCTCTCTGACACAGCTCTGGCTGGCTGGTGACACAAAAGCATCACACGGCACGCAGGGCTCTGGGTTCACGCGCATGCAGCTGTGTGGATAGGACACCGCTCACTGACCGCTTACTGTCGTGACCATGGCAGGCTGCTTTTCCAGCATCAGTTACTGTAGTAAGACTGTGTCCGATAGGAATTCAGTGCTGTTTGTGGGTGTGCTTCGTATGTACCACAGAGGGATCTACTCTGAAACCTATTTTAATCATGAAGATGTCTTGTTTGCAACCAAAACATAGGATGAACGAAGTTCCTTCTACAGGGTGCCACCTGCCCCAATTAGGTGCGACTGATATAGCCAGGGGCATTCCTTCCTCCAGCTTTATCGTACCAGTCCCTGAGGCATCCCTCTCTATCTGAACTGCACTTTGCTGTACTGCTGACATATACCTTCAAAGACGATCTGCTGCGGGGGGTGTCGTTCTAAAATGCAATCCCCACCTCCCTCCTCTCTCTCTCTCTCACATACACACGTGCATGCAAGCTAGCACACACACACACACAAACATTCCCTATCTTCCTCCCCTCCTTTACCACCTCCAGAATCCTCTCTTCTCCTCACCATCGCCCGCCTCCTAGAGATACCAGCCATCCCCATGGGCAGGCAGGCAGAGAAACAGGCAGCCACAGCCCTGTATACATTCAGATTGGTTTCTAATGAGCGTAGGAATGACCCCATGCAGCCATGTTAGCCGAGCCAGAGCCACACATCTGGATTACAGTCTATCAACCCCAATCAGACAGACAGCTCTATATCCAGTGAATACACTACAGAGGCCAGAAGGTTTGGCTGCCGCTCCGCACCGCGCCTCCACCCAGCATCACTTACTTATCAGAGACATCCTAAATGAATGATGTCAGCAGGCAGAAGCAGCCATAAATAACGCAGCGCTTTCCTTTCTGCTGGGTGGGTAATTGAATGTGCTTAAACTCTGCTCAAAGGTAATCCAGAGAAATAAGGGCTGTATTGACAGAGGCACACTGAAGAATGTACGGGGGAGTCTGAGTCATGTTTCCATTTTGTGACACCAATGGCTAACTGGAGGAGAGAGGGTGGCATAGTAGAGGATGGGACATTACAAAGAGGAGAAGGGGCTCTAGCTGCAGACATTGATGCACGATGCGTAAATGTGCTGGCAGGGTCATGGTTAGAAGGGATACAGCTTTTGTCAAATGAACCCTTTTCCTAACCTTAACCTAATTCTCCTAACCTGCTACGTTAATTCTCCTAACGTGATGAATACGTTATCCTAACCTGCTACGAAAAGTCAAATCTGATGTTAATTTGACAAAAGCTGGATCCCTTTTAGCCATGACCTGCTGGGCAGGGCTACAGATCAGTAGATTTAAATGAGAGGATAGACATGAGGTATGTGTAGTAGAAGGATTTGGAAATGAGGTATTCCTATAACATCAATGTTCATCACTTTTGTATTGGATGATGTGCTATAAGATGCCAAATGTTCCTTTTGAAGGCATAACTCCACATTTTGTAAACATTGATCTGGATGCATAGAGCTTTATCTGTTAATGTGTACGGGTTGATATTCTTCTGCAGAGAACTTTACCATGGGTGAATCCATTTGAATTCAATCATTTTTTGACAGCATTCCTTTTGATTTAAGGAATTCTTTCCATATATGTTTGCACGTGGAAGAAGTGGTCAGAAAGGGACTTTTTGGACCCGAATGCCAAAACATTCAGAAGATAAAGGTGTTCAATGTTGACCCATTATGCATTCCCCACCATCCATGTTTTTGCCACTGGAAAATATAAACGGCTGAGTTCGATGTCATTTAAAAGCTTTAAAAAAAGTGTTGTCAAGCGATTTGATTATTTCTTGAAAAAAATGTTTTTTATAAAAATAAACATTTAATGTAAATTATGTAAAAACGCGTACACTCTGTTTTTTGTTGTTGTAGCTTAGACCCTGTTTCACATCATCTGAGGTTTTGGTGTTGTGTCCGCCATCAGCTGAGACACAACATGCTCTTGAATACAGGTTGGGTGTCATTTCAATCATAGAAACATATTTCACCTATCCCTTCAGACTACTGTAATTTAGCTGGTACACCATTGAAATGTAAATTTGACTGAAATTGTACTGTAACTTCTAATTACGATGACAAATATGACAGCAGGTCCATCCACCGTCGAATGTCAATATAAATGGTCATGTATATTCTATTATCTATTGGGGGATTGACAGTATAATTTAAAACAACAGATATTCCCATTCAAGTCAACATCCTCTGACGTGTGGATCTACAATCATCTTTGTGGTACCACTTGAAAGTTGACATTTCAAATGTATTCTCATTTTAGTCCATTTATCAGCCAAAACATGACACCCACCCTGTACTGAAGAGCATGTTTTGTCTCAACCGAAGGCAGACACAACACAAAAACCTTAGATGATGTAAAACAGGGTCTAAATTACAACATATATGACAACAATAGGAGTTTGTGCGTTTTTAGATAATTAGCGTTAAAGGTTAAAAGATGATAATTGTTATTTTAAAAAACTATTTTTTTTAGCTTGACAACCCTGTTTGTGGCTTTTAAATTATATCAATCTCAACAGTTTATATTTTCCATTGATGAAGACATGGATGTCTCATGCTATGGTGGGATATGGAAAATGAGTCAAATTTGTGTACCTTTACATCTTAAGTGTTTTGGCATTCAGGTCCAAAAAGTCACTTTCTTAGCACTTCTACAATGGCCAAATGTGTATGGAAGGTTTCGTTCGAAACAAAAGAGGTGTTGTCAAAAAGTGATTGAATTCAAATGGATACACCCTAATTTAAATGATGTATTATTTCGTTTTAAAAGGTGCGAGGGCAGAGCAGTAAAACCTACAACTAGAGCGCGATACCAGCAGAACTCCTGTGACAAACGGCATTTCTCTGTCCAATACACCACCACTTTGCCAGTCAGATGATCAAGACTAGCATGTTAAAATGGGACAAACATGGAGATTGCTTCTAGTGATATTCTTACTAATGGCTCCTATCTCTGACAAACTAATACAGGTTCAGACTAGATAACCCATAATCAAATCAAATATAATCATTGAAGGACCAGTCTGACTAGGGTCAATTCACCGTCATCCACGCTCCATACATCTCCACGAGCCCGGGGTGTTGTTGCTTGCTAATCTCATTATGCCGTCTTTCCATCATTATTTGCATGTCTGTGTCTGCCCCGATCTGTGTCACCCCCCCCCCCCCCCCCCTCTCTATTATGGGAATCATTGCCTTTGTTATGGGCAGGTGGCATCCTGGGCCCCTGGCCTCACTCAAAGAGAAAATAACAACACAACGCTACTGTATGTCAAAAGAGATGGTTGTGCAAACAGGTTGTATTGTGGAGAAGATGCATAAATTGAATGGTTTCCTTTTATGTGAGAGCTTCTAAGAGCATCAACGCCCATTTACCATTAGTCAATCTAATATTATATAGTACAAAACAAGTATTTTCCCTTGCCATGTTTGATGAGTTTGGACTTCATTCTTATGAAGAACAAACTGCAATCAATCATTGTTGCCCTGTCTCCTTCAGCCCAACACAGCATATTAGGTGTCTTTATGGCAGCATCTTACCTTGAAAGTGGAACGCCCGAGACTCGCTGTGAAAGCCCTGGACTTGATTAACTCCATCAAAACCCTCTCCGAGCGTCAATTCATCGAACACATTGATGCGTAGAGCAGGATCAACCCCGAAACCTAAAACTTATTGATATAAAAACAAACACAATAGGCTACGCATGAAGGACAAAATTCACAGCATATTCCGTGACCCGTCCTGAAAGGTTATTGATGCTGGGTAGATGCGCATCTAAGTGTTCAGAAATATATCTGACATGTACAACTACAATTTTAATAATAGCTGAAAGTGGATAGGAGAAATACTAAATTACACGACAATGACAACCCAGTTAGATGATAGCCTACAATCATGTATGTTGTAAAGTGGGTGTCTCAAGTCGTTGACATTAATTAGCTACGAGACATTATGGTCAATGGCAAATGTGTGTCCTACCTGAGGTGACGCAGAATAAACCGAGGACAAGAAATAGTTTTAATCCCATTGTGAATCAAAATTAGTCCATGTTTTGTCCACTTCCAAGAGGCAGTACTGTTCAATCCAACGATGTCACAACAGCTCAGTAGCCTTTTACAAATCCCACATTTGTGAAAACCGGATCACCAAGAGATTTTATTCCATTCAGTGCGAGCTACCTTATACAGGTATGTTATACTACTGGCATCGGTCAATCGGCGACACAGGTGGGTAGGCAATAGAGGTTGTAACAAAGCAATCTTCCCAGTCCATGAAACGCTCCTCTGTTCAGCAGTCTGCACGAGTGCGACAGAGGAGAGGAGAGGAGAGAGAGGGTACCCGCTTTCAGGGTGTGAAGGAAAGCAGAACGAAGCGAATGGATCAATAAACCCCCTTGTGGTCTTGGCTGAAAATGCCTTGATAATCCCAAACGCGCACTAAAATACTGTAGTTGTTATTCACTGAGTATACAAAACATTAAGAAGAACACCAAACAAACACTGTATAGCCTCAAAACATAGTTAAATCTATAATTGTTATATCATGGATGGTTAGTCCTTGTATCTAATGCTCTGTCTCTGTCTATGACTTTGATTGTGGTTACATTTCTCCAGCCCCATACCTCAGTTTTTTTACAAAAAAAAGTGGTGTGGTGTCACATTGTTATTGTTTCAACTGCGGATAGACCCTTTAATGACTTGGATCTCGAGGATACTTGTTGTGTGTGTTGATTCCTCCATCAATCCACTCAAACCTTATTTTCCCAAGTTACTGTAGCTACTCACATGTGACCCATCATCGTGTGGAGAAGTGGACTGGCTTTGACAGGAATCTGTTGTTAATTTTCATAGACCGCCACAGATGCTTTGTGTTCAACAAATGTGTTGATACCACTTAGCTCTTTCTCCTCCATTGGAGCAATCGCAATATGAAACACTTAGTATACAGAGAGCTGTGCCAGTAAATACAGTGCCTTGCATAAGTATTCAGACTCTTTGGATTTCTTCACATTTTATTGTGTTACAAAGTGGGATTAAATTGATTTAATTGTCATTTGTTTTTTTAACAATAGACACAACATACTCTAATGTGAAAGTGGAATATTTTTTCCATAAAAAATAAAAGCTGAAAAAAAAACAGTAAATGTATAAGTATTCAGCCCCTTTGTTTAGGCAATACTAAATTAGTTTAGGAGTACATTTTGTCTTAACAAATGACATAAAAAGTTGCATGGACTCACTCTGTGTGAAATAATAGGGGTTGACATTATTTTTAACCCTTCCTCTGTCCCCCGTGTATACTACATCTGCAAGATCCCTCAGTCATCAAGTATTGAACTTCAAGCACAGATTCAAAAAGCCTCATAAAAAAGGTCAGTAATTGGTAGATGGGTAACAATAACAAATTAGACATTAAATATCTATTTAAACATGATCTAGTTAATAATTATGCCGTGCATTATGTATTAAACCACCCAGACACCTCAAAGATACAGTCATGCTTCTGAACTGAGCTGCAGGAGAGGAAGGAAACTGGTCAGCGATGTTACAGAGGTCAATGGCTGTGATGAGATAGAACTGTGGATGGCTCAGCAACAGTGTAGTGACTCCACTATAATGACCCAAATGACAGTGAAAAGAAGAACACAAATATACAAAATATTCCAAAACATGCATCTTGTATGCAACAAGGCACTAAAGTAGTACTGCAAAAAAACATTTAAAAAAATAAATACAAATTTACCTAAATGTAAAAGCTCTATGTTTGTGGTAAATCCAAGACATGGTGGTGGCAGCATCATGGTATGGGTAGGCTTGACATCGACAAATACTGGGGAGATTTTCAGGATAAACATGTATTTACTTCCACTTTGACATTAGTGTATATTGTGTAGATTGTTGACAGACATGTTTTAATTAAATTCATTTTAATCCAACTTTCTAACACAATAATGTGAAAGAAATCCAAGGGGGCTGAATAATTTTGCAAGGCACTGTATGTTAATTCTCCCCAAATCTGGATAAACACTGTTTGAGTTGCAAAGAATCCGAATAAACCGACTGCCAGATGGACATTAATAAAATAATTGTATTTTTTTCAACAGACAGTTCTGATTCTTAATCAATCTCAACTGCAAGATGGTTTGGCCAAACGTCGGATCTCAGTGAAAATCTCTTGGATTACTGTATGTCTAACTGGGCTGACTGGAAGAGGACAGTCACAGGATAGTGTTGCTATCCAAGAGCCAGAAGATTCTATTCTGGGGACATTCCCAAAACCAATCCCAGATCTTGCCACATGAAAGTATACTACTATGGTTTAAATACTACAGTATTAATACATGTATATAATATATTCACTGTAATGTTTTTGTGTACGTCTGTAGTATTTTATGGTATTTCCTTTAGTGCTTTTGCGGACTTTAATGTAGTATTTTTGCATTTTTGACTGTAGTATACTGTAAATCAAATCAAAGTGTATTGGTTGCTTACACAGATATGCAGATGTAGCAAAATGCTTGTGTTTCATGAAAACAGCCCCAGACCAATTTTCCTCCACCAAACTTTACAGTTGGCACTATGCATTGGTAGCATTCTCCTGGCATCTACCAAACCTAGATTCGTCCGTTGGACTGCCAAATAGTGAAGCGTGATTCATCACTCCAAAGAACACATTTCCACTACAGGAGGTTGGTGGCACCTTAATTGGGGAGGACGGGATCTTAGTAATGGCTGCAATGGAAAAAATGGAATGGTATCCAACTCATCAAACGCATGGTTTTCATGTGTTTGATACCATTCCATTTACTCCATTCCAGCCATTATACAAGCTGTCCTCAGCTCAGCGGCCTCCTGTGCTTTCCACTGCTCCAATGGCGGCGAGCTTTACACCACTCCAGCTGACGCTTGGCATTGTGCATGGGGATCTTAGGCTTGTGTGCTCGGCCATGGAAACCTATTTCTTGAAGCTCCTGATGAACAGTTCTTGTGCTGACGTTGCTTCCAGAGGCAGTTTGGAACTCGGTAGTGAGTGTTGCAAACGAGGACAGACTATTTTTACACGCTTCAGCACTCGGCGGTCCAGTTCTGTGAGCTTGTGTGGCCCGTTGTTGTTCCTAGACGTTTCCACTTCACAATACCAGCACTTACAGTTGAACGGGGCAGCTCCAGCAGGGAAGAAATTTGACAAACTAACTTGTTGGAAAGGTGGCATCCTATGACGGTGCCACGTTGAAAGTCACTGAGCTCTTCAGTAAGGCCATTCTACTGCCAATGTTTGTCTATGGAGATTGCATGGCTGCGCTCGATTTTATACACCTATCACCTTTATACACCTGGCTGAAACAGCCAAATCCACTAATTTGAAGGGGTGTCCACATACTTCTGCATATACAGTATATACACTACCGTTCAAAAGTTTGGGGTCACCTAAAAATGTCCTTGTTTTTGAAAGAAAAGCAAATTTGTTGTCCATTAAAATAACATCACATTTATCAGAAATACAGTGTAGACATTGTTAATGTTGTAAATTACTTTTGTAGCTGGAAACGGCTGATTTTTAATGGAATATCTACATAGGTGTACAGAGGCCCATTATCAGCAACCATCACTCCAGTGTTCCAATAGCATGTTGTGTTAGCTAATCCAAGTTTATCATTTTAAAAGGCTAATTGATCATTAGAAAACCGTTTTGCAATTATGTTAGCACAGCTGAAAACCATAAAGAGGCAATTAAACTGGCCTTCTCTAGACTAGTTGAGTATCTGGAGCATCAGCATTTGTGGGTTCGATTACAGGCTCAAAATGGCCAGAAACAAATAACTTTTTTCTGAAACTCGTCAGTCTATTCTTGTTCTGAGAAATGAAGGCTATTCCATGCGAGAAATTGCCAAGAAACTGAAGATCTCGTACAACGTCGTATACTACTCCCTTCATAGAACAGCGCAAACTGTCTCTAACCAGAATAGAAAGAGGAGTGGGAGGCTCCAGTGCACAACTGAGCAAGAGGACAAGTACATTAGAGTGTCTAGTTTGAGAAACAGACGCCTCACAAGTCCTCAACTGGCAGCTTCATTAAATAGTACCCTTAAAACACCAGTCTCAACGTCAACAGTGAAGAGGCGATTCCGGGATGCTGGCCTTCTAGGCAGAGTTGCAAAGAAAAAGCCATATCTCAGACTGGCCAATAAAAGGAAAGATTGGCAAAAGAACACACACACTGGACAGAGTAAGACTGGAAAAATGTGTTAAGGACATTCAAATCTAAGTTTGAGATGTTCGGATCACAAAGAAGAACATTTGCGAGATGCAGAAAAAATGAAAAGATGCAGAAGGATTGCTTGACGCCATCTGTCAAGCATGGTGGAGGCAATGTGATGGTCTGGGGGTGCTTTGGTGGTCGTAAAGTGGGAGATTGTGCAAAGTAAAAGGGATCTTGAAGAAAGAAGGCTATCACTCCATTTGGCAACGCCATGCTATATCCTGTGGACGGCATTTAATTGGAGCCAATTTCCTCTTACAACAGGACAATGACCCAAAGCACAGCTCCAAACTATGCAAGAACTATTTAGGGAAAAAGCAGTCAGCTGGTATTCTGTCTATAATTGAGTGGCCAGCACAGCCACCGGATCTCAACCCTATTGAGCTGTTGTGGGAGCAGCTTGACCGTAAGAAGTGCCCATCAATCCAATCCAACTTGTGGGAGGTGCTTCAGGAAGCATGGGGTGAAATCTCTTCAGATTACCTCAACAGGTTGACAACTAGAATGCCAAAGGTCTGCAAGGCTGTAATTGCTGCAAATGGAGGATTCTTTGACGTTTGAAGGACAATTAATATTTCAATTAAAAATCATGATTTATAACCTTGTCAATGTCTTGACTATATTTCCTATACATTTTGCAACTAATTTCATGTATGTTTTCATGGAAAACAAGGATATTTCTAAGTGACCCCAAACTTTGAATGGTAGTGTATACAGTATATATACAGTACCTGTCAAAAGTTTGGACACACCTACTCATTCAAGGGTTTTTCTTTATTTTTAATATTTCTATATTGTATAATAATAGTGAAGACATCAAAACTATGAAATAACACATGGAATCATGTAGTAACCAAAAAAGTGTTAAACAAATCAAAATATATTTTATATTTGATATTCTTCAAAGTAGCCACCCTTTGCCTTCATGACAGCTTTGCACACTCTTGGCATTCTCTCAACAAGCTTCACCTGGAATGCTTTTCCAACAGTCTTGAAGGAGTTCCCACATATGCTGAGCACTTGTTGGCTGCTTTTCCTTCACTCTGTGGTCCAACTCATCCCAAACCATCTCAATTGGGTTGAAGTCGGGTGATTGTGGAGGCCAGGACATCTGATGCAGCACTCCATCACTCTCCTTCGTGGTCAAATAGCCCATACACAGCCTGGAGGTGTGTTGGGTCATTGTCCTGGTGAAAACTAAAAGATAGTCCGATTAAATGTAAACCAGATGGGATGGCGTATCGCTGCAGAATGCTGTGGTAGCCATGCTGGTTAAGTGTGCCTTAAATTCGAAATAAATCACAGACAGTGTCACCAGCAAAGCACCCCCACACTATCACACCTCCTCCTCCGTGCTTAACGTTGGGAACCACACATGCGGAGATCATCTGTTCACCTACTCTGCGTCTCACAAAGACACGGCAGTTGGAACAAAAAATCTCAAATTTGCACTCATCAGACCAAAGGACAGATTTCCATTTCTTGTGTTTCTTGGCCCAAGCAAGTCTATTCTTCTTATTTGTGTCCTTCACTAGTGGTTTCTTTGCAGCAATCCGACCATGAAGGCCTGATTCACGCTGTCTCCTCTGAACAGTTGATGTTGAGATGTGTCTGTTACTTGTGTCAGTTCAACGGAGTATACTGACAGTTCATCAGTTAATCTTCTACATATCTGCACATCAAATTCAGGAAGGTAAACGCCTGTTCCTGTGCGCCTACTATCTGGGTCCTTGGATCCATCTGTGAAAAGCGGTAAAAAAGCATAAAAACGTCTACCAATGTAATTGTCAACCAGTTTCCTTATATCACTGACTTCTGACCAATCTTTCCTTTTCTCTACCAAGGTTAGATCAACAACAGGATCTGGGAGTAACCATGGAGGACCATCCCCTATCACCATAAAAGGGCCAACCTCCAACTCCCTCAAACCCCTCTCATCAGCAAGTTTTCCGACTGTCCAACCAAAACCACTGCCTTGTCTACTAGTATATTTTCAACAGTCATCTAGAACAGGAGCAATGGGATGCTGAACCTCACAGCCTTTCAACCTAAACCAATAAGCTAATGACCATTTTTTACACTGTATATCCAAAGGCATCTCACCTCTCTCCACTAGTAAGGCACTAACAGATATTGATGTAAATGCACCAATACATATCCTTAAACCTATATACTGGATTCTGTCTAGCAACTAAATCCAAGTCTTCACCTCTGTTCCATAAACAATACACCTGTTAGCAATGGTCGTCCTGATCAGAGCTCTATAAATATCTATCAACGATTGTCTATCAGCACCCCATTCATAACCAGAGGCCGAGCGCATAAGATTCACCAACTTCTTACACTTTGTTTCAACATTTATGACATCATCTTTCCATGTATATCGCTCATTGAACCTTAGACCCAAATATTTATACTTAGAAACCCTCCCATTAGGCTGTCCATACAGAAACAACTGTATATATAGAACATACAACAAGACTTCGCCAATGACAATTTAAAACCCCAATCAATCGACCCTCTTTCAACATCCACTATAGCTTGTTGAATAGATTTGATCAGGAGAGACATTCCTTCCCCTCTTCCAAATAGCTCCATCATCAGCATATAGGGAAGCCCCAATATCCCTACCTACATTAGAAAACACATTGTTAATCATAATGTTGAACAAAATAGGACTGACAGCACTGCCTTGAGGAATACCATTGTCTACTCCATAGGCATCAGATAAAATGGATTCTATTTTAACTCAAAAAGAGCGATTGAAATAAAAAGTCCAAAACCCAGTTATATAAACTCCCACCAATACCAAGTCTTTCCATCTTAATCAGTAGGCCTTCTCTCCACATAGTGTCATAAGCCTTTTCAATGTAAAAACATACAGTAGCATTACTTCTTTCATGACCAGAGTTTTTTCAAATTCATTGCTCCCCTTTACTAATGCATCCAAAGTAGATCTACCTTTACTGAATCCACTTTAACATTGACTCAATAAACCTCTATGTTCCAAGAAATATGACAATCTGTTGTCTATCATCTTTTCCATCAGTTTACACAAGTTAGAGGTCAGTGCTATTGGTCTATAACTATCAGCACATGAAGGGTCTTTACCAGGCTTTACAAAAGGTAATATTACTGCACGTTTCCTACCAGAAGGTATAACCCCCTCACTCAAAATCGTATTAAATAATCCCAGGAGAACATGTATGACCTCATCAGGTAGATGCTTAAACATTCCATAGCACAACTCATCTTGACCTGGGGCTGTATATCCACAGCCTATTAAGACTGAACGCATCTCATGTATGGTAAAAACAGCATCCAAAGAAGAGTCAACAGTATCCCTTTTCTGATCCACATTAACATGAGCATTTAAAATCTCACACCTGCATTGCTTATTTGCTTCATCCAAAGTAAGCCCACTATGTACCCTAGCAAATGTCTTCCCCAACAAGTCAGTTTTTTGTTTTATCAGTTACGGACATGTTTAACCCACATCCAAAACTGCAATTCAAGTAACTTCCTTCTTCAAGACAGCATGGTCACAAAATGGTTGCGCACAGAAATAAACCAACATCACCAACACCGTACAGCCTATACACACAAAGGCCCTTCCAAGTACAAAGCTCTCACCTGAACATGACAAAGGCGTGCCTTTATACATTTCCTGCATGTTCTCCCCTAATAAAGGGAAACTGACCAAAGCTTTGGTTCCTAGCCTGTCACAATATTCTTCAGTTACACGATTGTAACTGATTGAGGTTTAGGTGAGGGTTATGGTGATGCCCATCTACCGTGGGACTCCTGTTAAAGAGCAGGTGGAGGCAGAGATGCAGTTCAGTTTAAGAGTCTTTATAGATTCAGGTAATGGAGATGATACAGGGCAGAGAATGATTGACCGTTGTTGAAATGAGACTTGTCTTGAATGGAGACTTGGTTGGCTTTGTATAGAGTATGGTTTATCTAAAAGGAGACAGAAAGGTGCAAATAATAACGGACAATAACAGCAATGACCATACGTAATTAATAGGCTGTTAATGGCAATAAAAAATGAAAATATAAATGCAATAAGCATATAAATTGGTAACCCTATGCATAAATATAGCAGCAGTTAACAATGAATGGCCAGAAAGGGGGTTCAATAGCATGCTGCAGCAGGCTAATTTATCAATGGCTACATAGCATAGCATAGCAAGTAAGCAAGCAAAATAAAGCTAACAAAAGTAGCAAGCATAGCAATAAAACTAGCCTAGTTAGCATTAACAGGTGTCCATTAACACTACAAGTGCCAAGTAGAACAGATCAATAGACTCAAAATGGCTGCTTGACTGAGCCCCTAGCATTTCACAGTCATTAGGAGCCAATATCAATTATACAAAAAAAACTATGGTGAGAGTCCTCTTCTTCTCCTCTTTTATACAAAATCTAAAAGCAACATGTAAAGTGTGGGTCCCATGATTTATGAGCTGAAATAAAAGATAGCAGAAATGTTCCATATGCACAAAAAGCGGATTTCTCTAATTTTGTGCAGAAATGTGAGCATTTCTCCTTTGCCAAGATAATCCATCCACCTGACAGGTGTGGCATATCAAGAAGCTGATTAAACAGCATGATCATTACACAGGTGCACCTTGTGCTGGGGATACACCAGCCCCTCCAGTGGTTAGAGCGTTGGGCCAGTAACCGAAAGGTTGACATAACATCCGGCGCCGAAACGAGATGGCCGCCTCGCTTCGCGTTCCTTGGAAAATATGCAGTATTTTGTTTTTTTATGTGTTATTTCTTACATCGGTACCCCAGGTAATCTTAGGTTTCATTACATACAGTCGGGAGGAACTACTGAATATACGATTAACGTCAACTCATCATCGTTCCTACCAGGAATATGACTTTCCCGAAACGGATCCAGTGTTTTGCCTTCCACCCAATACAATGGATCTGATCCCAGCCGGCGACCCTGTGCGACGCCGTAAAAGGGGCAAACGAGGCGGTCTCCTGGTCAGGCTTCGGAGACGGGCACATCGCGCTCCACTCCCTAGCATACTACTCGCCAATGTCCAGTCTCTTGACAATAAGGTTGATGAAATCCGAGCACGGGTAGCATTCCAGAGAGACATCAGGGATTGCAACGTGCTCTGCTTCACGGAAACATGGCTAACTCAAGAGACGCTAACGGAGTCGGTGCAGCCAGCTGGTTTCTTCATGCATCGCGCCGACAGAAACAAACATCTTTCTGGTAAGAAGAGGGGCGGGGGGGTATGCCTTATGATTAACGAGACGTGGTGTGATCATCATAACAACACACAGGAACTCAAGTCATTCTGTTCACCTGATCTAGAACTCCTCACAATCAAATGTCGACCGCATTATCTACCAAGGGAATTCTCTTCGATCATAATCACAGCCGTATATATTCCCCCCCAAGCAGACACATCGATGGCCCTGAACGAACTTTATCTGACTCTTTGTAAACTGGAAACCACACACCCTGCGGCTGCATTCATCGTAGCTGGGGATTTTAACAAGGCTAATCTAAAAACAAAACTCCCTAAATTCTATCAGCATATCGATTGTGCTACCAGGGCTGGAAAAACCCTAGATCATTGTTATACTAATTTCCGCGACGCATATAAGGCCCTCCCCCGCCCCCCTTTCGGAAAAGCTGACCACGACTCCATTTTGTTGATTCCAGCCTACAAACAGAAACTAAAACAACAAGCTCCCGCGCTCAGGTCTGTTCAACGCTGGTCCGACCAATCTGATTCCACGCTTCAAGACTGCTTCGATCACGCGGATTGGAATATGTTCCGCATTGCGTCCAACAACAATATTGACGAATATGCTGATTCGGTGAG
Organism: Salvelinus alpinus; assembly: GCF_045679555.1. Classification (NCBI taxonomy): domain Eukaryota; kingdom Metazoa; phylum Chordata; class Actinopteri; order Salmoniformes; family Salmonidae; genus Salvelinus; species Salvelinus alpinus. The sequence goes on from NC_092094.1 coordinate 43,438,169, forward strand.
CGAGTTCATTAGGAAGTGCATTGACGATGTCGTGCCCACAGCAACGATTAAAACATTCCCAAACCAGAAACCGTGGATTGACGGCAGCATTCGCGTGAAACTGAAAGCGCGAACCACTGCTTTTAACCAGGGCAAGGTGACCGGAAGCATGACCGAATACAAACAGTGTAGCTATTCTCTCCGCAAGGCAATCAAACAGGCTAAGTCCCAGTACAGAGACAAAATCGAGTCGCAATTCAACAGCTCAGACACAAGAGGTATGTGGCAGGGTCTACAGTCAATCACGGATTACAAAAAGAAAACCAGCCCCGTCGCGGACCAGGATGTCTTGCTCCCAGACAGGCTAAACAACTTTTTTGCCCGCTTTGAGGACAATACAGTGCCACTGACACGGCCCCCTACCAAAACCTGCGGGCTCTCCTTCACTGCAGCCGAGGTGAGTAAAACATTTAAACGTGTTAACCCTCGCAAGGCTGCAGGCCCAGACGGCATTCCCAGCCGCGTCCTCAGAGCATGCGCAGACCAGCTGGCTGGTGTGTTTACGGACATATTCAATCAATCCTTATCCCAGTCTGCTGTTCCCACATGCTTCAAGAGGGCCACCATTGTTCCTGTTCCCAAGAAAGCTAAGGTAACTGAGCTAAACGACTACCGCCCCGTAGCACTCACTTCCGTCATCATGAAGTGCTTTGAGAGACTAGTCAAGGACCATATCACCTCCACCCTACCGGACACCCTAGACCCACTCCAATTTGCTTACCGACCCAATAGGTCCACAGACGACGCAATCGCAACCACACTGCACACTGCCCTAACCCATCTGGACAAGAGGAATACCCATGTGAGAATGCTGTTCATCGATTACAGCTCAGCATTTAACACCATAGTACCCTCCAAACTCGTCATCAAGCTCGAGACCCTGGGTCTCGACCCCGCCCTGTGCAACTGGGTCCTGGACTTCCTGACGGGCCGCCCCCAGGTGGTGAGGGTAGGTAACAACATCTCCACCCCGCTGATCCTCAACACTGGGGCCCCACAAGGGTGCGTTCTGAGCCCTCTCCTGTACTCCCTGTTCACCCACGACTGCGTGGCCATGCACGCCTCCAACTCAATCATCAAGTTTGCGGATGACACTACAGTGGTAGGCTTGATTACCAACAACGACGAGACGGCCTACAGGGAGGAGGTGAGGGCCCTCGGAGTGTGGTGTCAGGAAAATAACCTCACACTCAACGTCAACAAAACAAAGGAGATGATTGTGGACTTCAGGAAACAGCAGAGGGAGCACCCCCCTATCCACATCGACGGGTCAGTAGTGGAGAAGGTGGAAAGTTTTAAGTTCCTCGGTGTACACATCACGGACAAACTGAATTGGTCCACCCACACAGACAGCGTCGTGAAGAAGGCGCAGCAGCGCCTCTTCAACCTCAGGAGGCTGAAGAAATTCGGCTTGTCACCAAAATAACTCACAAACTTCTACAGATGCACAATCGAGAGCATCCTGTCGGGCTGTATCACCGCCTGGTACGGCAACTGCTCCGCCCACAACCGTAAGGCTCTCCAGAGGGTAGTGAGGTCTGCAGAACGCATCACCGGGGGCAAACTACCTGCCCTCCAGGACACCTACACCACCCGATGTCACAGGAAGGCCATAAAGATCATCAAGGACAACAACCACCCAAGCCACTGCCTGTTCACCCCGCTATCATCCAGAAGGCGAGGTCAGTACAGGTGCATCAAAGCAGGGACCGAGAGACTGAAAAACAGCTTCTATCTCAAGGCCATCAGACTGTTAAACAGCCACCACTAACATTTAGCGGCCGCTGCCAACATACTGACTCAACTCCAGCCACTTTAAAAATGGGAATTGATGGAAATTATGTAAAAATGTACCACTAGCCACTTTAAACAATGCCACTTAATATAATGTTTACATACCCTACATTACCCATCTCATATGTATATACTGTACTCTATATCATCTACTGCATTTTGCCATCTTTATGTAATACATGTACCACTAGCCACTTTAAACTATGCCACTTTATGTTTACATACCCTACAGTACTCATCTCATATGTATATACCGTACTCTATACCATCTACTGCATCTTGCCTATGCCGTTCTGTACCACCACTCATTCATATATCTTTATGTACATATTCTTTATCCCTTTACACTTGTGTGTGTATAAGGTAGTAGTTGTGGAATTGTTAGGTTATATTACTTGTTGGTTATTACTGCATTGTCGGAACTAGAAGCACAAGCATTTCGCTACACTCGCATTAACATCTGCTAACCATGTGTATGTGACTAATAAAATTTGATTTGATTTGATTTGGATCGAATCCCCGAGCTGACAAGGTAAAAATCTGTCGTTCTGCCCCTGAGCAAGGCAGTTAACCCACTGTTCCCCGGGCGCCGAAGATGTGGATGTCGATTAAGGCAGCCCCCTGCACCTCTCTGATTCAGAGGGGTTGGGTTAAAAGCGGAAGACACATTTCAGTTGAAGGCATTCAGTTGTACAACTGAATCGGAAAGATAGTTAGGAGCAAGCCCATGTAATGCTTTGTAGGTTAGCAGTAAAACCTTGAAATCAGTCCTTGCCTTAACAGGAAGCCAGTGTATGGAGGCTAGCACTGGAGTAATATGATCAAATTTTTTGGTTCTAGTCAGGATTCTAGCAGCCGTATTTAGCACTAACTGAAGTTTATTTAGTGCTTTATCCGGGTAGCCGGAAAGTAGAGAATTGCAGTAGTCTAACCTAGAAGTAACAAAAGCATGGATGAATTTTTCTGCATCATTTTTGGACAGAAAGTTTCTGATTTTTGCAATGTTACGTAGATGGAAAAAAGCTGTCCTTGAAACAGTCTTGATATGTTTGTCAAAAGAGAGATCAGGGTCCAGAGTAATGCCGAGGTCCTTCACAGTTTTATTTGAGACGACTTTACAACCATCAAGATTAATTGTCAGATTCAACAGAAGATCTCTTTGTTACTTGGGACCTAGAACAAGCATCTCTGTTTTGTCCGAGTTTAAAAGTAGAAAGTTTGCAGCCATCCACTTCCTTATGTCTGAAACACAGGCTTCTAGCGAGGGCAATTTTGGGGCTTCACTATGTTTCATTGAAATGTACAGCTGTGTGTCATCCGCATAGCAGTGAAAATTAACATTATGTTTTCGAATGACATCCCCAAGAGGTAAAATATATAGTGAAAACAATAGTGATCCCAAAACGGAACCTTGAGGAACACCGAAATATACAGTTGATTTGTCAGAGGACAAACCATTCACAGAGACAAACTGATATCTTTCCGACAGATAAGATCTAAACCAGGCCAGAACTTGTCCGTGTAGACCAATTTGGGTTTCCAATCTCTCCAAAAGAATGTGGTGATCGATGGTATCAAAGGCAGCACTAAGGTCTAGGAGCACGAGGAGAGATGCAGAGCCTCGGTCTGACGCCATTAAAAGGTAATTTACCACCTTCACAAGTGCAGTCTCAGTGCTATGATGGGGTCTAAAACCAGACTGAAGCATTTCGTATACATTGTTTGTCTTCAGGAAGGCAGTGAGTTGCTGCGCAACAGCTTTTTCAAAGACAATCGAGAGGAATGGAAGATTCGATATAGGCCGATAGTTTTTAAAATATTTTCTAGGTCAAGGTTTGGCTTTTTCAAGAGAGGCTTTATTACTGCCACTTTTAGTGAGTTTGGTACACATCCGGTGGATAGAGAGCCGTTTATTATGTTCAACATAGGAGGGCCAAGCACAGGAAGCAGCTCTTTCAGTAGTTTAGTTGGAATAGGGTCCAGTATGCATCTTGAAGGTTTAGAGGCCATGATTATTTTCATCATTGTGTCAAGAGATATAGTACTAAAACACTTAAGTGTCTCTCTTGATCCTAGGTCCTGGCAGAGTTGTGCAGACTCAGGACAGCTGAGCTTTGGAGGAATACGCAGATTTAAAGAGGAGTCTGTAATTTGCTTTCTAATGATCATGATCTTTTCCTCAAAGAAGTTCATGAATTTATTACTGCTGAAGTGAAAGCCATCCTCACTTGGGGAATGCTGCTTTTTAGTTAGCTTTGCGACAGTATCAAAAATAAATTTCTGATTGTTCTTATTTTCCTCAATTAAGTTGGAAAAATAGTATGATCGAGCAGCAGTGAGGGCTCTTTGATACTGCACGGTACTGTCTTTCCAAGCTAGTCGGAAGACTTCCAGTTTGGTGTGGCGCCATTTCCGTTCCAATTTTCTGGAAGCTTGCTTCAGAGCTCTGGTATTTTCTGTATACCAGGGAGCTAGTTTCTTATGACAAATATTTTTAGTTTTTAGGGGTGCAACTGCATCTAGGGTATTGCGCAAAGTTAAATTGAGTTCCTCTGTTAGGTGGTTAGCTGATTTTTGTCCTCTGACGTCCTTGGGTAGGCAGAGGGAGTCTGGAAGGACATCAAGGAATCTTTGTGTTGTCTGAGAATTTATAGCACGACTTTTGATGCTCCTTGGTTGGGGTCTGAGCAGATTATTTGTTGCGATTGCAAACGTAATAAAATGGTGGTCCGATACTCCAGGATTATGAGGAAAAACATTAAGATCTACAACATTTATTCCATGGGACAAAACTAAGTCCAGAGTATGACTGTGACAGTGAGTAGGTCCAGAGACATGTTGGACAAAACCCACTGAGTCGATGATGGCTCCGAAAGCCTTCTGGAGTGGGTCTGTGGACTTTTCCATGTGAATATTAAAATCACCAAAAATGTTAATATTATCTGCTATGACTACAAGATCCGATAGAAATTCAGGGAACTCAGTGAGGAACGCTGTATATGGCCCAGGAGGCCTGTAAACAGTAGCTATAAAAAGTGATTGAGTAGGCTGCATAGATTTCATGACTAGAAGCTCAAAAGACGAAAATGTCATTTTATTTTTGTAAATTGAAATTTGCTATCGTAAATGTTAGCAACACCTCCGCCTTTGCGGGATGGACGGGGGATATGGTCACTAGTGTAACCAGGAGGTGAGACCTCATTTAACACAGTAAATTCATCAGGCTTAAGCCATGTTTCAGTCAGGCCAATCACATCAAGATTATGATCAGTGATTAGTTCATTGACTATAACTGCCTTTGAAGTGAGGGATCTAACATTAAGTAGCCCTATTTTGAGATGTGAGGTATCACAATCTCTTTTAATAATGGCAGGAATGGAGGAGGTCTTTATCCTAGTGAGATTGCTAAGGCGAACACCGCCATGTTTAGTTTTTCCCAACCTAGGTCGAGGCACAGACACGGTCTCAATGGGAATAGCTGAGCTGACTACACTGACTGTGCTAGTGGCAGACTCCACTAAACTGGCAGGCTGGCTAACAGCCTGCTGCTTGGCCTGCACCCCATCTCATTGTGGAGCTAGAGGAGTTAGAGCCCTGTCTATGTTGGTAGATAAAATGAGAGCACCCCTCCAGCTAGGATGGAGTCCGTCACTCCTCAGTAGGCCAGGCTTGGTCCTGTTTGTGGGTGAGTCCCAGAAAGAGGGCCAATTATCTACAAATTCTATCTTTTGGAAGGGGCAGAAAACTGTTTTCAACCTGCGATTGAGTTGTGAGACTCTGCTGTAGAACTCATCACTCCCTCTAACTGGGAGGGGGCCAGAGACAATTACTCGATGCCGACACATCTTTCTAGCTGATTTACACGCTGAAGCTATGTTGCGCTTGGTGACCTCTGACTGTTTCATCCTAACATTGTTGGTGCCGACGTGGATAACAATATCTCTATACTCTCTACACTCGCCAGTTTTAGCTTTAGCCAGCACCATCTTCAGATTAGCCTTAACGTCGGTAGCCCTGCCCCCTGGTAAACAGTGTATGATCGCTGGATGATTCGTTTTAAGTCTAATACTGCGGGTAATGGAGTCGCCAATGACTAGGGTTTTCAATTTGTCAGAGCAAACAGCATCATCTCTTTGCTCATTGTATAATTTCTTCTCGCTCTTCTCCTCTCACCTTATCCCTTTGCTTATGGACTTCAGTTCACAACACAAAAGCTGTCTGTGACCAGGCAAAAAAAACTTTCCAAGCCAAACCTTCATACCATAACCAATAACCGCTACACTCAGCCTACATCGTTGTCAGCATATTAGCTAACGTCATAGTCAACATACAGTAGCTACTAGTCAAAGTCAACATAGCTACTAGAACTAGCATGTTAGTAAACCCGCTACAGTCATGCAGTACAGTGTACAGCTAGCATTTACAAAGACGGGCAATAAATTAATAAAACCAAAAGCTTTCCTTGACTTGGAAGAGTTCCCGTGTTGGATAGTCATAGCCAGATAGCTAACATAGCAACCCTCTCTATTTAAGACAGGTGTTTTGAGTAAGCTAAACTAGCTAGCTGCATTCACTAGCTAAGTAAGTGAAAGTGAAAAAAATACAATGAAATATAGCTCTCTCTCTCTCTCTCCCTATCTCTCTCTTACTTCTCCTTCATTTTTGAATATATATTTTTTAAACTATTGTCTTTCTCTGTCTTTGACTCAACTACTCACCACATTTTATGCACTGCAGTGCTAGCTAGCTGTAGCTTGTGCTTTCAGAACTAGATTCAATCTCTGATCCTTTGATTGGGTGGACAACATGTTAGTTCATGCTGCAAGAGCTCTGATAGGTTTGAGGACGTCCTCCGGAAGTTGTCGTAATTACTGAGTACGTCTATGGAAGGGGATGAGAATCATAAGCCTCCTAGGTTAGGTATTGAAGTCAATGTAGCCAGAGAAGGACGGAAACTAGCTGTCCTCCGGCTACACCATGGTGCTACCCCAGAGAGTGCTGTTGAGGCTACTGTAGACCTTCATTGCAAAACACTGTGTTTTAATCAATTATTTGGTGACGTGAATATATTTTGTACAGTTTTATCTAAAAAAGATAACTGTTTTAATGTTTCACTATTTAAATGTTTCAGAAATTCACTCAGGATGGTCCTCCCCTTCCTCCTGTTAGGAGCCTCCACTGCAAGTGTTACTACAGTGTGTTATCTATAAGAACGCTGAAGCTTTGACAGGAATTTAACGCACCGTCTCGACACTTAGGCTACATCACAAGAAAGAGAAGAAAGAGAACTTTATTTTCATGGGTGTAAATTTTTTTGCGGAATTAAAAATGTGTATAATTTAATACAGTTGAAATGTTTACAAATTAGATGCGCTGAAATCAAACTTATGAAAATGCACACTTGGATTATAGTGATATAATGTTTGATCTCACAAACAATGTAAAGGTGTGTTTAGATAGGTGTAATCTAGAGCCAAGAGTGTTGATTTTTAATCAGAGGGTATCCAACTATTGACACACTTGTTAAATTATACACGAGAATGTGACAACAACAGGCAGTCCAGACAGCACAATGAGTGCAGGTAGGGTGGACAGAGCAGGTAGGGTAGACAGAGCAGGTAGGGTAGACAGAGCAGGGAGGGTAGACAGAGAAGGGAGGGTAGACAGAGCAGGGAGGGTAGACAGAGCAGGTAGGATAGACAGAGTAGGTAGGGTAGACAGAGCAGTTAGGGTAGACAGAGCAGGGAGGGTAGACAGAGCAGGGAGGGTAGACAGAGCAGGTAGGGTCGACAGAGCAGGTAGGGTAGACAGAGCAGGTAGGGTAGACATAGCAGGTAGGGTTGACAGAGCAGAGATAGGGTAGACAGAGTAGGTAGGGTAGACAGAGCAGTTAGGGTAGACAGAGCAGGGAGGGTAGACAGAGCAGGGAGGGTAGACAGAGCAGGTAGGGTCGACAGAGCAGGTAGGGTAGACAGAGCAGGTAGGGTAGACAGAGCAGGTAGGGTAGACAGAGCAGGGAGGGTAGACAGAGAAGGGAGGGTAGACAGAGCAGGGAGGGTAGACAGAGCAGGTAGGATAGACAGAGTAGGTAGGGTAGACAGAGCAGTTAGGGTAGACAGAGCAGGGAGGGTAGACAGAGCAGGGAGGGTAGACAGAGCAGGTAGGGTCGACAGAGCAGGTAGGGTAGACAGAGCAGGTAGGGTAGACATAGCAGGTAGGGTTGACAGAGCAGATAGGGTAGACAGAGCAGGGAGGGTAGACATAGAAGGTAGGGTAGACAGAGCAGGTAGGCTTGACAGAGCAGGGACGGTAGACAGAGCAGGTAGGGTTGACAGAGAAGGGATGGTAGACAGAGCAGGTAGGGTAGACAGAGCAGGGAGGGTAGAGAGAGCAGGTAGGGTAGACAGAGCAGGGAGGGTAGACAGAGCAGGTAGGGTAGACAGAGCAGGTAGGGTAGACAGAGAAGGTAGGGTAGACATAGCAGGTAGGGTTGACAGAGAAGGTAGGGTTGACAGAGAAGGGATGGTAGACAGAGCAGGTAGGGTTGGCAGAGCAGGTAGGGTAGACAGAGCAGGTAGGGTAGACAGAGCAGGTAGGGTTGACAGAGCAGGTAGGGTGGACAGAGCAGGGAGGGTAGACAGAGCAGGTAGGGTAGACAGAGCAGGTAGGGTAGACAGAGCAGGTAGGGTAGACAGAGCAGGTAGTGTAGACATAGCAGGTAGTGTAGACAGAGCAGGGAGGGTAGACAGAGCAGGGAGGGTAGACAGAGCAGGTAGGGTAAAAGAGTAGGTAGGGTCAACAGAGTAGGTAGGGTCGACAGAGCAGTTAGGGTAGACAGAGCAGGGAGGGTAGACAGAGAAGGTAGGGTGGACATAGCAGGTAAGGTAGACATAGCAGGTAGGGTAGACAGAGCAGGTAGGGTTGACAGAGCAGGTAGGGTAGACAGAGCAGGTAGGGTAGACAGAGAAGGTAGGGTAGACAGAGCAGGTAGGGTTGACAGAGCAGGTAGGGTAGACAGAGCAGGTAGGGTAGACAGAGCAGGTAGGTTAGACAGAGCAGGTAGGGTAGACAGAGCAGGGAGGGTAGACAGAGCAGGTAGGGTAGACAGAGCAGGTAGGGTAGACAGAGCAGGTAGGGTAAACATAGCAGGTAGGGTAGACAGAGCAGGGAGGGTAGACAGAGAAAATGTTTGGTGTTTGCAGCTCTGCTCCACCCCTTTATTCTTTATTGATTAATGTATGCAAATACACCTGCCATATTTAGCAAATTAAGCACATATAATTGTCTTTATTTTAACACGAAATGTACAAACTAATACCTGATACAATAATAAAATGTATAGTGCCTCCTAAGAAAAAAAGTTTAATACCTGATTTCCCACCAAAATCCCTGAACTCCATTCATGATTTGTCTGCGCCAGAAAAATGTTTTATGTGCTATAATTTAGTCAATATCTGATGGATTATAAAAATTCAAAGAAATTGGGCTATCTTCATCCATTGTCCAACTGTTGTATTTATTAGAATTGTTTTAACAATTCATTGCTACTGTCTTGATTGGAATTGTTGCTTCACAGTTATGTTTTGACCTTTGTTGTGAATCTATGGCGAATACTCTCCATACTCCAACTTTTAGCTGTCTGTCTTTATTCAACTTAGATATCTACTCTTCAACCTATCTTTGGTAACACTGGGCAGCCATTGTGAATAAAACCAAGTTATTGTTTCCAATACGACAACCGTGCCAAGGAAGCACATCTGCTGTATGAGAGAGCTTCCAACTCTCAATTCATTATTAATACTGAATCTCATCTGGGTCAAGGCACAGGAAATGTAATTACTTTGTAATGCCCACATGTCATCATTTCCTAAAGTGCTGTCAGGAAAATAAAGTAATTCAAACATGTGGCCGTGCAGCCAAAAATAAACAACAATGCAAACAGCCTCTTATGACAATGACAGAGAGAGTAGGCAGATGGAGGATGCATAGCCAGCCGTTCACTTGGGAACTCACCCACTCTCTATAATCTTGGCAACTAGCAATACAAATATCAAAAAGGCTACGGCATTAAGCAGTCATAGTCAGTGTTGGTAGCTACTTCAGGGTATTTTGTGTTTGAAACTAGCTTGGGGAAATGGCTATTCTCGGCCCCCAGTGTTCCGTTCAGCTCCTATGGGATATTATACTGTAACCTGATACTGTACAAGCTTCGTAGTGACAGTTCTCCTTGACTGTTACATAAATCACTTCCAATACTAGACTTGTTGTGATTATACAATCTTCATGTGTCCTGTGCAGGAGCCATGACAATTGACTTGTCTGGAAAACATATATTTGAATAATTGGGATAAGGCATATGATTTTAAGCCTGAAGCATTCCAAGTCTGGCATTATCCAAAATGGTGAGAGATCATATAAATACAGACAATGTTCCTATTGCTAAGATACATTCATTCATATTATGGTGAGTTATTAATAAGCCTATGGACTTGTTACCTACAAGCTTCAAGTTAACAATACAGCTCAATGGTAAGTAAAAATCCTGCTTTTGCAGTGGAACACTTGATATTGGTCTGAGTTCTATTTCTTGGTGCCATCTAGTGAGCGTGGTTGGGAATTACAGAGATTTGACCAATATATTAGTAGAAGTACTGGATCAGAACAGGTGGCGTCACTGTGGTTCCACTGTATGGAGGCTGGGGAGAGTTGATACTTTGGTCTTATGTACACTGAACAAAAATATAAATGCAACATGTAAAGTGTTGGTCCCGCTATTTCATGAACTTAAATTTAAAAAATCCCAGAAATGTTCCATATGCACAAAAAGCTTATTTCTCTCATATTTTGTGTTTGCATTTGTTTTACATCCCTTTTAGTGAGCATTTCTCCTTTGCCAAGATAATCCATCCACCTGAGAGGTGTGGCTTGTGCTGGGGAAAATAAAAGGCCTCTCTAAAATGTGCAGTTTTGTCACACAACACAATGCCACAGATATCTCAAGTTTTGAGGGAGCGTGCAATTGGCATGCTGACGGCAGGAATGTCCAACAGAGCTGTTGCCAGATAATATGATTGTTAATTGATCTACCATAAGCCGCCTCCAACGTTGTTTCAGAGAATTTGGAAGTACATTCAACCGGCCTTACAACCACAGAGCACGTGCACCACGCCAGCCCAGGACCTCCACATCCGACTTCTTCATCTGCAGGATCGTCTGAGGAGGAGGCGGGTGCTGAGGAGTATTTCTGTCTGTAATAAAGCCATTTTAGAGGGGAAAAACGAATTCTGATTGGCTAGGCCTGGCTCCCAAGTGTGTGGGCCTATGCCCTCTCAGGCCCACCCATGGCTGCGCCCCGGCCCAGTCGTGTGAGAAATCCATAGATTAGGGCCTCATTTATTTATTTCAATTGACTGATTTCCTTCTATGAACTGTAACTCAGTAAAATCTTTGAAATTGTTACATGTTGCATTTATATATTTTGTTCAGTATATATTCTACATTCAGCCATATATATTTTATGACATCCAGTTTTTCAGTTTAGAGAGAGTGTACATCTAAGAATAAACGTGTTAGATTTACACACCTTACTCAAGACAATATTTTGAATCAGTTCCTATTGGGCAAAACATAATCTGCAATTAAAACAATCTGTAAACGCATCCAACAAGTTTGTAGAGTCACAAGCTTGATTGATGTAGTCATTGCGGGCTCGGAATATGGGCCAAATACTACATTTCTGACTACTTTAAGTCCTCTACTGCACATCGTTGACATCAGGCAACAGAAAACCTGTTTACTCCTCACACAACCCCATATTACTTTTTAAAAAGTCTTACACATGACAATACGTGATGGCATGTCTTTAAACAATCCAATGAGTTGCAGAAGTTGGTATGATGTATCAATTAAGGGATGGGACCTTCTTTCAGGAAGCAGAGCAACATAAGCGCATGATGTTAGTGAAGGGTAAGATACATTGCTCTAAAGAAGCATATTTGATTTAATATATATTTCAAAAATGTCGTTTTCTTGTTGCCTCAGGACAATGTTGTGCAGTTAGGCAACTTTTTTTTTGGCTCAGGGCAACGTTGTTCAGTTCAGTTCAGTTTTAGGGCAATGTCATTCTCAGTGATAGACATGTAATTTTATGTAAAATTATGGCTTGGTCAATATCTTTGCCAAAATATCCACTGACATTCACAGGCAATGGACACAGCGACATTCTATTGGCGAAAGGATCCTAATGGAGCAGTCCTCCTGTCGTGAGGACAGTGAGCTGGAGGACAGTGACAGTGAGGCAGAATCAGGTTTGAGAGGCAGTGAAATACTAGTTTATGCCCCCAACTTGTATTTCCTTATGAAAACAGTGGTTGTTTCTATTATATTTCACTTAATAAATGTTTCCCGAAAATATAAAATTTTCCTTGGTGTTTCAGTAACCTTATGGCACAGCGTTGCCCTGAGGCAACACACTGGGTGTGTGGGTAGAAGTGACACTTTTTTTTATTATTGATACATTATCAGTGTGATGAGGCAGCCTTAGTCTCATCACCATTTTAAAAGGTATTTCAAAAGTATTTTTAATGAAGTTAATAGTAAAGGTACAGTATATACATGTGTTGTTTGGATAAAGTGCACTAGTCGATTGCCATGCATAGCTATCTACCAGTGTAGATGTTCCTGACCTTAACTGTTTGCTACCGTATTGGTTGCTCAGGTTTAAGCAAGGTGTGTAGAGTTAGATAACTAGCGTGTAATTCAACCATGCTTTCAGTCTCCCTGAGTAGTAGTTCTAATCATGCTCTATTTGATGTAGCTCTGTCTTTTAAACTAAAGTTTACGTGACTAAATATGGTCATTTAAACAAATTAATGCAATTAACTTAAATCATGTTTTCCATAGTGTTACGTGGTCTAATAAACAACATAAAGTTATTCTAATGAAATGCTCATTCTCATTGGTTAATAAGTGTGCACGGGTTCGAGGAGCAAAGGTATATATGCTGTGCTCAGGTTAAACACCATTTTGCAATGTGCTCCGTAGCAGTTTGTTTGTTGTGTCCCGTATGTACAGGCAGTTGACTTAGGCTATTCCCAGTAAGGAGAGTGTTAGGTTCTGGGGGGGGGGGGGGGGGACTAGATACATAAAGTGCTTTCATTTTTAAACAGTAAAACAGATATTGATTTATTTGATTTTTTTTACATTCAAATTAAAGGTGACATTTGGTACTGTCGCCTCATGAAACATTTGATCTCAGATCCAAAATGCTGTAGTATAGAGCCAAATCAAAAAACGTAGCTTCACTCTCCAAATAAATACGGACGGGAGTGTATACCTAATCCACAAAAGCTGTAAACCCAGGGCTAACATGTGCAGACTTTATGGAGATGGAGAGAACATCAAACAAATAATGGGTTGAGTTCTCCCACAGCTTTATGCACTGTCAGATTCAAACAATCTGCTATGAGGTCTGCAGCTCACCCAGTGTTTCACTTTATCAGAATACATTACAGCTTACGTGTTGGCTCACTACCTTCTGAGTGCATATCAAGAAGGGGACTGCGGCTCATAGAACACCTCGGTGTTGTTTTAGAATAAGGGGTGCTGTAGATCTGCTGGTGTTGCTAATCTGTCTGTCTGGATTATGGGCTCAGGGAGAGAGCAGAGGGATCAGAGAGAGTTTGATCGAGAGCCAACGGACTAAAGCTACAGAGACGACCTGCAAACAGACAAGCAGCAGGACAACTACAACCCCTGACATCTGGACCGAGCTGAAAGAACTAAGAGACATGGTGGTGGAATGGAGAACAGAGCTGAGGAACACGGAAGCCAGACTGAAGGACAGGGAGGACCAGGCGGAGGAGCAACAACTTTAGCTTAGGCTGACCAAGGAGGATGTGCAGGAGCTGAAGACAGGAAATGCAGCCCAAGCTGATGAACTGTCAGCTATGGAGGCCAGAGTGACAGCCAGTGAGAGTGGGAACACAGCCTTGAAGGCCAGAGTCACAGTCAGTGAGAGGGAGGTGGAGGAGCTAAAGGCAGAGAGCCCAGTCAGACCAAAGGTGGCCTTCTCTGCTAGTTGGGCTAATTTAGGACAAGTACGACCGTTCAATAATGAATATTGGTATACAGTAGAGTCTTCAACACTGGCATGACCTACAACCCAACTGCAAGCATCTTCACAGCACCAGTGAAAAAAGGTATACTACTTCAGATGTACAGCCCATAATTACCACACTATACATTATATGACCGTTTTCCTCCACCACAATAATCAGAAAGTTATGGATAATTCTATATATGATTCTAATGGATAGGATGCACGTGTGTCTAATACATTGTCTTTAGAGCTGGAGGAGGGCGATGTGGTCTCGATACGTCTCCCCAAAGACCACGGAGTCCATTGCAATGGTTCCCAAACCACATACAGTGGCTTCCTACTCTTCCCTATGTGAGGGGAGCACCATACTGTACTGCTGCAATGAACTGCTGTAACAAAAAGCTTTCTGATGTGAGCAGTTCTGGGGCTAAGATGTTCCTTCATAATCACTAAAAAACTACTAATACTGGAGGTTGTGTTATTTTCTTGAAGGGTGAATGTCTTCAGAGCATTGAGTCGATTGATTTCCCCCATGTCTTTATTCCAACTTCCATACATTTTTACCCCATTCAGTTGGATAAACCCGCTGGATACAGACTTAATCATGGTGATTGTGAAGCGGAATGCAGCTGTGACGATGATGTCCGGTCCTTAGACTCGTGAATGATAGTCATGAGAGTCTGAGGAGACATGAGCCTTATGTCATTGTGACGTTCTGGGGCTACAGCAGATAGACCGACACACAGACACGCACACACAGACGCGCATGCGCACACACACAAGCAATATTTGTCAGACCATGAGACATCCTGAAAATTGGTCCTCTCACAAAATCGTCTGTAGGTCTACAAACTATTATGACCCCTCTATGGGGTTACAGCAGATAGGCACACACACACACACACACACACACACACACACACACACACACACACACACACACACACACACACACACACACACACACACACACACACACACACACACACACACACACACACACACACACACACACACACACACACGTCAGAAACTGCTACTTACTGTCTGTAATAGTGACTCAGTCACATCAGGGTGTGCATGGCTGAGCTCCCTGCATGGTAAGCTCAAACAAATAACATTGTTCTTTGTTTACTATAATAACACATACACGTTACTGTCACTAAGTGACAGTAACGCTAAATATATGTACATTCAATTCAGTCAAAACAATGAAACCACACATTTCAGTATTTACCCACTAGGCACAAACTGGTTGAATCAACGTTGTTTCAATGTCCTTTGTCAACATATTGTGACGAGGAATTTACGCGGGGAATACATTGGATTTGAAAAAAGTAATCAACTGTTGTTTTGAGGGTGACATTTCAACCAAAGGATTATGTCATCATGGTAACCAAATTTCAACATAGACAAACCTTGCATAAAATATGTTGAAATTGTGACTTTCAGATCGTCAACGTTATATCTTCTATCAGAAAACAAGCAATAGGCTGGGCAGGTCCTCCTACTGGAGAATTGATCTACTGTATCTACAGCTACCATCTGGTCTCCCATCCAGGGCTTAACCAAGCCCAGCCCTGCAATGATATTTGTACCTGACTACTACCAATGTGCTATCTTGAGAGTGACCGTTGAGAGATCACCACTTAAAAACGAAACAGATTCACTGTTGCAAAGTCATTCCAAAGAGTAGGTATAACAAAGCAAATGAAATGTGACCATACTTTCTCACTCATATATCATCAATGATGCTATTTTATAAAGCATTTGGGAAGTCATCAACAGCTTTTGTTTCAATTCAACACAGAATTCAACTAAAAATAGACAATACAATAGGGCTAGGGTTTCAAGCTCTGGTTGATTTCAAATGTAATGATATTTAATGATATTGTTTGTGGTTGTCAACACAGACAAATGTCAACATTTGAAACATCTGCTTGGATAGTTCCATCTGTGCAACTGACTTAGTCTGTCTTTAATTCCAGTTTGTCTACATATTAATAATTGATATGTTGGATTTACGTCTCCATCTCAACCAAGAATGTAAGTTAAAGAATAGGACTAAATCACATCAAACTTTATTTAAAGCACATTTAAAGTTTGATTTGATTTAGTCCAATTTTTGTCTTTGATTTTTGGTTGAGATGGAGATGTGAAATCAACATATAAATCATTCATTTGACATTACTGTAACTATAAATATATTCTTATGTAATCAAATAAAGCTTGCACCGTGTACTTTTAATGTATTCTCAACTGTAATCCGGGTCATTTGGTTCTGCTATTAGATGAAGTACAGTAATAACACATTCATCTGTTGTATAAATAAACTAAATATCTGACAATGTATTCCCTTTTGAACTTTGCTTTTAAATGGTTGAAGGCGCAGTGATAGACATTTGCGTGACAACTAAACCAAAAATCAGACATAATTTTTTTTGCACTGGAATTTGGCTGTGCTTTTTAGATGGTTGAAAGCATAGTGAGAACATATTGAACATGTGTCCAACTTTTATCTAAATTAATCTAATTCTAACACCTGTTTGAGTGGGTGAATATAGGTTGTAATGTCATTGATCAACGTCTCAACCAGATATTACCCAATTATCCACGTTGAAATGACGTGGTGTGCCCACTGGGTATTCAGCGTGGGGTTATATTTGATATATCTCTTTCTCGTTGTCTTGCTATATATTACAGACTGTCATAGCTTTGCTTGGCAGTGTTCCTGCAGTGCAGTGCCTGCCTGCCTCCCCTCATCTGGGTTCCATTGTGTGGATGTGCACAGAGCTGGCTCTGAATGGGCTTGACCATTCATCCTCCACGCTGAAGCTCATTAGAACTCTATAGAAGCACAATTGTGAGCCTCACATTAGACACTTCCTCGCTGCTGCCACAGACACCACACAAAGTGCCAGTTTGCTGCTAAGCTAAGCGCATTGTCTTCTGATTCATAGAGTCTGGCCCTCCATTCATGATATTAAGTTCGAGTGGTGGAATATCAATTGAGTGTGTAATGGCCCGGTATCTTTTTAAGAGGCCAGGGACAGAAAGGACCTCAGCTGGTCTGCACAGTGCTGGATCTCAACAGGACCATTGTGGAGCTCTGAATGGGGGACCCCACTTTTTCCCTCCAATAGAAAGTAGAATGGACATCAAATAAATTCACATGAACTTGCTTTCAGGGTATTTTCAAGAACTGCATTCCCAATGGCTCAATTATACCTCCCTCCCTTGGAATGCTACCTACGGAGTCTGTCCCATTAACAAGTTGTGAATCCTAACGATGCTTTTCATACCAAATATCAAGTCTTACAAGATTACAAGCCACGCACAATCCGTTTGTTTATAAGTGTAGTCAAAATCATCAAGGAAATAACCCTCTTTGGTACAGAGCTGAAATGGAACAACTCAAAGAAACATGCACGTTACATCATCAGCTTCTCAAATGACACCACTCTTACACAAACAACATAGCACTCATCTTGCAGCCATTATCCTAAGAGCTGCAGTGTGCTTTATGAATGTAATACTTTGCTTTTGCAGTATCTATTTATGTGGAGATTAATCGTCTCACACTGCTGCCTGTGGCTCAGCCTGTGCTTCACTGTGTCATGAACAAATGGCTCCCTTCCGCACCAGACAAAAGCCTATGGCAGTATCACAAACAGCGGCCCATGTGGAGCATGTAAACCCGCATTAGGTACACACAGAGGTAGATAGCACAGCCTGAGCCCACTAACACCCCTCACACGAGACACCACAGTCGCTTTCTCCACTAGTCTGGGGAATATAAAACCTCAAATTTGATTACAAGCAACCTTTGGCTCCCTGGTGGCCAGACAATGGGCCCGGCTGTCTGGAGCAATTTCCATGCCCAGCATGAGGTGTCCCCCGAACCGTGCACCCCCCTCTCCCTGCCCGGACATGCTTGTTTACTGTCCCCCAATTTTGTTTCATTTCAGTCGGCCTCCTTTTCCCCAGCTCCTCTATTATGAGGCTGAGTATCATTAGCAGGAGCAGTCAGATCAGGGTTACATGGTTACACGTGACGCCAGCCACCCATTGGCTAATATATACCACACGCAACCTCACTGTGTTTGTGTGTCTGTAGGCTTCAACTGTGCCTCTGAAATTCAATGAATGTATAACAACAGGTCTGGGTTTGAGTCCCAGTTTGGCTACTATGGAATTCGCTGCAATATTATATACAGTGATAAACTGCAGCCGCTAGTCTAATTCTTCCCACATAACCACTTAATTTGATCTTTGATATTTCAACTCCACAGTACAGTAGGAGTAGAGTCTATAGTTCTGATCTCTTACAAAGTCTCTCCCTTTCGTCCACATCAGAACCTGGCGTTAACTGCTATAGATCCTTCACATACAGTACTGTATCAGCTTTGTGCATATTTCTGTCAAGCTGGACGGTAAGTCTTTTTTAAAACAGACAGAATCTGGCAACCGGGGGCAGAGTAATTTTCTATCTCAAGCAGGAACCAATAGGCCTGTCAAATGTGTGAGTGACAAGCCATAGTGGAGTGGTCCAAATAGTCACTGAAAAGAGGAGGGAAGTGGCTGGGGAATAGCACTTAGGACATTACAGAGGCAAACTGAAAGAGGTATTAATTGGTTTGAGTTCATAGAGTCAGAAGTTGAATATGAATGACCTGATAAGTTTGACATTTGACTAGAAAACAAAGGGGGAAAAATGTTCATTTAAATGTCAAGGATATTTCAGTTCTATGTCACACTTGGACAGTATTACACCATCAGAATAATTATACAATTATTGACTTTTGAAAAATGTATTAATGAGAACGCAATGTGCAGAATCACATTCTATGTGGGAATTAACTTTTTTTCCCTCGTTGGTCGTCGTGCAACAAACTTAACACAAACGGTGACCTAGATCAAACCAAACCAAATAACATTATTATGCACTGTGTGAACGAAGCTGCAACTATTTAATTGCCTCCATGCCTTTCTATGGGACACAATGGGTGCTCTGAAGGTGGCTGCAGAAAATAGAAAACTATTTACTGCAAGACTGAGAAATACATTTGGTCCACGTTAAACTTTGGCCAGCAGTCCATTGTCTCGGGTGTCTATCATTTAATAGGCAAGTTGACATAATGAATGGAGACGGACACACCTTCTGCCACTCCAGAACGGACCCAGTCTTATCTGAATTGAGAATCACATTAGAGCCTCTTAGCCAATCACAAGGCAGCCCCGGAGCAAACTGCAGACCCTGGAGAAGAGAAGGACAGCAGAGAAGAAGAGAGTTAGAGAGAACTTTTGTTTTCCTGGTACTTTAATGAAGTTGGCCCTGTTTAGTCTTGGAGGGATTATAGCTCAGACTGGAGTCACTTGTGTTACTTGGCCCTGTGACTGCTGTGCTGTGAGGTGAGTGAGGGAGCTTTCCTTAGGGTCACATGAAGGGGATGATCGCAGGACAGAAGCAGAGCGGGAAGAAGAGCATGAATATGGCGGCAGTTTCACCTACTCACCCAGGCTTTGGGAGATCAGGGAAGAGCTTCCTCATCGACAATCTGCTGCGCTCGGCGGGGCCGTCCTCTTCCTCATCCTCGCCCAACTCAGATGGACCAACAGGTGGGTTCTTCAGGGGTCCCCTGACCGGCCACCACAGGAGAACCTGGGGCCCTCAGAATGTTGTCTACGAGGGCCAGAGTCAGAACTGTAAACGAGTCAAAGACAGGGGGCTTCCTCCTCGGTCACACTCAGGTAAAAGCCTCATATGATACAAAACATCATGATGAGTATTATGTATGCTATTCTATCATATTATTGATTGTGAGATCTAGACTGTAGACATTTGAAACCACACTTGGGGAAAATGCACGTTTCTGATTTTGTTTAGTGTATAGATTGTAACAAACTTTTTTGAATATATCTTGTCTAATGACAAAAGATGTTCTTCCCATTTGACCAAACCAGTTATTTAACATGATCTGAATCATTCAGAGTCAATCAAGTTTAGTGTATTTCCAGAAATAACATAAAACATTTTTATAAAGATGTATCATTAAAAAGCTACTTTAAGGAAGTGCAAACACTACAATATCTTACTTTATTTGTCTTTCCTGTGTTCAGTTCAGATATAATATTTATTTTTAGGAACATAATATCAGATAAAAATGTATGCACTGTACTGGCTTTTTCTTAATTTGCTTTCTTTTTTGTAAATATAATTCTAAAACATTAGAAATTGTATTTATCAAAACGTTTACAGAAGAAGGCTCATGTTTAAGATCTATTCTAAGAAATAAGACATAACATAGCACTACACATGTAAAACATTGTGTTAATCCCAGTCAAAGCAGAATATTACAACGGCAATCAACAGTTGAAACAATAACAAAGAAATGTCCCCGCCCTTGTTTTGGTAAATAGCTGAGGGATAGGTCTGGAGAAATGTAACCACTCTCAAATTCCTAGACAGAGCTATGGATGCAAGGACTAACCGTCCATGCTATCAAATTATAGTTTTAACAAATAAGACAAGCTTATATTTTGTTTTCTGATGGGGTACAACAGTTGAACTAAGCTCATGAGACATATATAATATTCTTAAAGAATCATTGAGTGTGTATCATTAATTTATAAGTCCAAAAATGAATGTAGCAAACTACAGATTGCCCCTTTAATGACATACTGTATAACCAAATGCTGTTATGTTCTACCACATTTAATTTCACTACAGCCATTAATTTATTTTTAATACATTTCATTTCCAGACGATAATCATTTGGCTACTCAAAACATGATGTATGTAATTGTTTTTACACTGAGTGGATGGTTTAGCAGAAAAATATATATACTTCCACCACAGTTCATTCATGGATTTTCACCTGCCAGCATTTATTATACATTTACAGTGTAATTTAATGAAACTCCCTCCCACCCTCCTCTCTACAGGCCTGTTGAGCAGTGTGTTTCTACGGGGCCCTCAGTATCTGCTGGCAGCAGTGTGCTGTGGTGGGTCCAGCCCTCCGTCTGTCTTCTCCGGTGAGTGTTTTATGCTTCATCAGCGATGCCTCAGCTCCTCTCTAAGCATTAGCAGCAGGGTTTCCTATACTCTCTACGGCTAATTACTGATGCAATGCCAGGGAGCTCATTCTCCACTCAACTCTCTGCACTGCTATTCATGACCATTCACAGCTATTTAGACCCAGGGAGTAGGGTGGGGAGGAGGTTATGGAGCGGTGGTGGGGGGGCTTTTATGGCCGTAGAGGCCTCCATTTGCACTCATATAGATACACACCGACTCACTCAAATATGCAGAGCTAATAAACATGTTGTCTCTGTCAGATTAGGACTGTAATGATCAGTGAGATGCCACTGTAACAGTCTGTTATTGGTCTCGGTGTGACATTTTTATTGCCTCTCAGTGGCATTGAGCTCAGCCTCAGCAAAAAGGAACGCTTGGCTGATAGTTGATCCAACTGTGATAATTGGTCCAGTCTGAGGAAACTGTTTATGATCCTGCCAAAGGAAGGGATTGTTTGTGTTTATAATGATGCTCTTAAGATGATTTCCTGTAGCTGATTATCTGAAAAATGTAGATCAAACCAGAATCTATATCCCCTGGAATATGGATCTGAATTATATTATGTAATTGCATTTGTTGCGAAGTCTGTACTAACCTTTTCATAGGGAACGTCTCATTATGTGGACAACATCGATTTATCCTAACTTCTGTCAGGGTTGTGATGCTAGTTGCTAAGTCCTGTGACTTCTGACAAGTGAGGCAGCAAATAGCATCCCTCAGTAAATACCCCCTGGTCCCTCTTAGTGGGCTGACACTTTCCCACAGTGCCCAGCAACAGGACAATGCCATGCCCGGCCGTGACCAATCGGCACTTTCACTCCACCATCCACACGCGACCCCGCTGCAATTTTTCCCCGCAGCAATGAATTCTGCGAAGCACAAAAACACAGAAAACACAGCCATTCCTCTGCAGAAAGGGGGCTGTGCCCGGGAACAGCAAACTAACCCTTTGTGTGGCCAAAGAACCCAGTTTCCCGACTCCCTCCTTTCTCCTGTCACCTCACTCTCATTCCTGCCCATTTAAAGTTCCCTTAATGGAACATAAAGAACTCAATGAAAGTGACTTTTATAGACTTATTCGAGCTCATCTTCCCATAGAACCGGGCCCATACCTGCAAGAGAAAAGATTTAGTGAGGAGCGCTGAGCCAGCAAGAGTAGTGGCCTTTCAACAAACAGTCTCTTTTGTGGTGGGTTCCTCAGGGTTGTGAGCTCAGACCAAGGGGGCAGACACACACGTAGCCCCCGGGAGTGACCTGTTAATCGTCCGTTTAAGTGGAAGCCATTGAGGCCCAATGGAGGCCTGAGGAGCATGTCTAAACCGGTTACTCGCTCCCCCGAGGTGGTCTGTGTGCAGATTTGTCGTACAGATTAAAAAGGCATTGCTCAATGGTATTTGGTAAATTGTTCCACTTGACTTTTGTTGTGCGTGCACCTGTGAGTGAGGCAGCGTGGGATTGCTCCTCAGAGTTCACCAAATCCCTTTCTCCCCGGTGAAAACGGGTCTCCATTCTCTCTTTAGTCACCCCCATTTTGTTAAATTAGACAGATTGACGCAAGTGGAGAGTAAGCGTGTATAAGATTGGCTACAGTAGATGGGCACAATCCATGTAGATAGTGAGTCAGGAAGTGAGCCATTTAGTGGATGAGTGAGTCTGCCTTTTATCATCAGTATGAGGATATATTCAGTGCTTTGGACTGGACTGGACATGATAAACCAGAATAAGGCTGCAGATAATTTTCCCATTTATTAT
Organism: Salvelinus alpinus; assembly: GCF_045679555.1. Lineage (NCBI taxonomy): Eukaryota > Metazoa > Chordata > Actinopteri > Salmoniformes > Salmonidae > Salvelinus > Salvelinus alpinus. The sequence goes on from NC_092094.1 coordinate 43,460,932, forward strand.
TTGGATTATTTTCTATTTCGGTACGCTTGATATGGAAATATAATACATTTATTTTCTTATTCAAATGCATGCTTGTTATTGACCGTATTTAAGTTAGACCCATTTCCATATTCAATAATTGGTACTTGTCTCTAGTAGTGCAATGTGCCATTGCCTTCATGCAACAGAGAATATACGTCAATGCAAATGAGTTAACTCATCCATAACCCTGTGACATTTCCCTTTCAGGTTATTATTAGATGGAATAAAAACATTAATATGAATGATTTTGACCTCTGACCTTCCAGAGGGAGCCAACATTCCCATGTGGTCCCCGGATACGAGCCCCAAATCCCGGCGAGGGATCCTGAGGAGGGCGGTGTTCTCTGAGGAACAGAGGAAGGAGCTGGAGAAAACGTTCAAGAGACAGAAGTACATCAGCAAGACAGACAGGAACAAACTGGCAGCAGATCTCAGCCTGAAGGAGTCTCAGGTAGGATACCATATATCTCCTGTCTAGGTCGGTGCCCATAACAACCTCATTTTACATCACATGCTACATTATAGGCCTTCTCATCTCACCTCTTCATTGCATACAAACACATATTATTTGGGTGCTCCAGCCTAGATTTAGTAAATATCTAGAGCCACTTCTATTGTAAGTGTTCCTCATCTTAAAATGCTATTACAGTACGGCTTTCACTACTGTGATAATTGTAAGTAGATCAAATAGATCATGCTCTCTGCTGTATCATAGACTTAGATTTGACTAAACAAAACGAATGGCACCTCAGTCTGAACCCCTCACTGACCTGTGTGTCTACTGTAGGTGAAGATCTGGTTCCAGAACCGGAGGATGAAGTGGAGGAACTGTAAGGAGAAGGAGGCCCACAGCGGCCGCTCCCCCATGGAGGAGCTCATGTCCCGGGGCTGCAAACAGGAAGAGGAGGCACCAGAGAGCACGGGCACGGCATTAGACAGATCATCATCACAGCAGTGGGACAGGGAAACAGGAGTTACCATAGAGAAAGAGCCATGCAAGAAACATGTGACTTTGATACAGCCACTGAGTCTGCACAGACACACTTTGACCTCTGACCCCTGAGAAGATGAAAGAATGAGAGAAACCACTGGGCAAAAACTGGTTGAATCAACGGTGTTTCCACGTCATTTCAACCAAAAATTATACATGATGTTGAATCAACGTGGAAACTGATTGGATTGGAAAAAAGTCATCAACATAAGGCAATTTAGTCTTTTTTTCATCCAATGTTTTACCTAAATCCAACGGCATGGTCATTTTTTTTGTTGATTTCACATTGAATTCATGTTAGTTGACAACTCAACCAAATGTAAACCAAAACTAGAAGTTGAAATGACGTCTGTGCCCAGTGGGAAGATGAGGGTCAGTGTTGTGAGGCATGATTGAAAAGGGACTGTCTGAGCATTGGATAAAACGACTAACACTCCATAACAATAAAATACTTGTCATTTTAATATTGTGTGGGTTGCTATTGTGTAGCAACATTTTGTAGACTGACTAAAAGTGTTTTTGAATGTGTTTTTGGAAAGCGTTTTTGAATGATCAATACAAATCTCAAAAACAAAACATTTATTAGACCATACATTGTATATTAACACACATTGAAGGTTAGTCAGCTACACACAACCATGCGTAAATGCTTTAACATGTGATATTGTGTTCAGAATGTTTGTTTTACTCCTAACTGAAAAAAAATCTGTAAATAAAATGATTCATTAAATGCTGATTTCTTCATTCCATGTTAATATTCAAGACGCTGAGCATCCCATAGTAGTACAAGACAAACTTAATAAGTTAGTCTTCAATATTTACAAAAATACACTTCATCACTAAAGATAGTGCTTTTAACCAAGGACCTCAAGGAAAATATCAAATAAATGACAGATTTTACAAATATAAAATGCCCAATAAATGTAACCGTATGCAAATGAACCATAGCGAATGTCAGATGACATGCTGGAACTGTGCAACCAGAGCGGATGATAGATTGTGGTTTGGACGGCTGGACACACCTCAACAGCCCTGCTCAGGGAGGATGGTATACTTGAGGATGCGGCTCTGGACCTTGTTGGAGTCTCGTCTGAAGCAGTAGAGGAGGTACTGGTGGTCCATGGGGTCAATCTCCGAGGTGGGGGGGAGGAGGAGGGGGGATGAGCCAGGGCCTCAGAGAGTTACTGATCATTCCCAGCAACTGCATCTGAGGCAGATAAACATAAAGAGACCGTGTCTGTGGGATACAAATCACTATAGACAACAGGCTGCAGAGATGGAAGTACTGTATGCACATAGTAGTCACACTCTTTCGCACGCACGCACGCACGCACGCACGCACGCACGCACGCACGCACGCACGCACGCACGCACGCACGCACACACACACACACACACACACACACACACACACACACACACACACACACACACACAGTGTCTGACTCTTACCTTCTCAGCCACTCTCTCCACTCCGTTCTGTAACTCCTGCAGCATGTCGCTCATCGCCAGAGACTTGTTGGAGCTGTAGTGGTTAAACTCCTGGTCCTGGTGCTGAGCCTGAGCTTGGCCCTGAGCCATGCTGTGGTGGAGCTGGGACAGGGGTTCTCCCCAAGCCCCCAGAAGCTTCAGGATGACCTCTGTCAGCTCCTCTCTCTGGCAGGAAGGGGGGGACGGCTGGGTCCAAGTCAGATACAGACAATAACTTTTATTGATAGTTATTACACTTTCATCTGTCCAGGTGAGTCAGTTTTACTCACTTATACCAGTGGAATCAATTATGGTCAACTTTACTCTACAGTACTATACAGAGCAGGCAGACAAGAGACTACCACTTGTCAAATCAAATCAAATTTTATTTGTCACATGCGGTGAATACAAAAGGTGTAGACGTTACCGGGACTTTAACCAACAACGTTACCGGGTCTTTAACCAACAACACAGTTCAAAATATTTGCTAAATTAACTAAAGTAAAAAAATACAAAAAAGTTACACAATAAGATTACATAACAATAATGAGGCTATATACAGAAGGTACCCGTACCAAGTCAATGTGCGGGGGTACAGGTTAGTCGAGGTAATTTGTACATTTAGGTAGGGGTAGTGACTATGCATAGGTAATAAATAGCGAGCGTCAATGTAAATAGTCAGAGTGGCCATTTGATTAATTGTTCAGCAGTCTTATGGCTAGGGGATAGAAGCTGTTAAGGAGCTTTTGGACCTAGACTTGGCACTCCGGTACCGCTTGCCATGCGGTAGCAGAGAGAGACCAGTCTTTGACTTGGATTTTTGGGCCTTCCTCTGGCACTGCCTAGTATATAGGTTCTGGATGGCAGGAAGGTTGGCCCCAGTGATGTACTACACACTATCCTCTGTAGCACCTTACGGTCAGATGCCGAACAGTTGCCATACCAGGCGGTGATGCAACCGGTCAGGATGCTCTCAATGGTGCAGCTGTAGAACTTTTTGAGGATCTGGGGACCCATGCCAAATCTTTTGGGTGTCCTGAGGGGGAAAATGTCATGTCGTGCACTCTTCACAACTGTCTTGGTGTGTTTGGATCATGATAGTTTGTTGGTGATCTGGACACCAAGGAACTTGAAACTCTCAACCCGCTCCACTACAGCCCCGTCGATGTTAATGGGGGCATGTTCGGCCCTCCTTTTCCTGTAGTCCACGATCAACTCATTTGTCTTGCTCACATTGAGGGAGAGGTTGTTGTCCTGGAACCACACCGCCAGGTCTCTGACCTCCCTATAGGCTGTCTCATCATTTTCGGTGATCAGACCTACTACTGTTGTGTCGTCAGCAAACTTAATGACGGTGTTGGAGTCTTGCTTGGCCACGCAGTCGTAGGTGAACAGGGAGTACAGGAGGGGACTAAGCATGCACCCCTGAGGGGCCCCGGTGTTGAGGATCAGTGTGGTAGATGTGTTGTTGCTTGCCCTTACGAGTACTTTTTGGTGTCAGGTAAAATGTATGGAATAAAAAGTACACCATTTATAAATATGAATAGTAAAGTGTGTTGGAATATTATTTTCAAGTGAGAGAGACTTTGTCATTTCTTCAAACAATCATCTTTATTCAATATCGATTAATTATTGCAATAATTAAACTGTCAACCCAACAGTCTTGACTAACTGATAATGATAAAACAGAGACCTTATATAAGACTTAAAAATGCTAAGTCAGACTGGTTCCAACTCCCATAAGCCACCTTGGTTATCTACACAGGATGGTGTTTTACCCCCAACCCGGCTTAGTTTCCCAGATTCCAGGAAGATGAGACAATGAGGCATTGTTCTAAACTCTTCCAGGCTATCTCTATATTGGGTCACACACACCACATCTTGTCTATGGAATGCCAGCTTTTAGGTTTGTATCACCAAGTCATTGTCAGCTCAAGCTATCTCTCGCAGACTAACTGCAGGAAGCTGGAGTGGAAACCATTTCTTTACAGAAACACACAATTAAACAGAACAGAAATGTCCTATTTGTTAAGTATTAATCGCTAACTATTAATATCAAACAAATCAGGTAAATATGTCATTTTTCTATCACAAAAGTAAAGTACAGATACTCCAAAAAATGACTTAAGAAGTACTATATAGTATTTTTACTTAAGTACTTTACATTCAATCTTAGTCCTGTATTGACACTTTGCCTGTTTGATGGTTCATCTAAGGGCATAGCGCGGTTTCTTATAAGCGTCCGGATTAGTGTCCCGCTCCTTGAAAGCAGCAGCTCTAGCCTTTAGCTCAGTGCGGACGTTGCCTGTAATCCATGGCTTCTGGTTGTGCGTACTGTGGGTCACTGTGGGGATGATGTCGTCAATGCACTTATTGATGAAGTGGGTGACTGAGGTGGTATACTCCTCAATGCCATTGGATGAATCACGGAACATATTTCAGTCTGTGTTAGCAAAACAGTCCTGTAGCGTAGCATCCGCGTCATCTGACCACTTCCGTATTGAGCGAGTCACTGGTACTTCCTGCTTTAGTTTTTGCTCGAGAGCAGGAATCAGGAGGATAGAATTATGGTCAGATTTACCAAATGGAGGGCGAGGGAGAGCTTTGTATGCATGTCTGTGTGTGAAGTAAAGGTGGTCTAGAGTGTTTTTTCCTCTAGTTGCATATATGACATGCTGGTAGAAAATAGGCAAAACGGATTTAAGTTTGCCTGCATTAAAGTCGCCGGCCACTAGGAGCGCCGCTTCTGGATGAGCATTTTCTTTTGCTTATGGCGTTATACAGCTCGTTGAGTGCGGTCTTAGTGCCAGCATCGGTTTGTGGGGGTAAATAGACGGCTATGAATAACATAGATGAGAACTCTCTTGGTAGATAGTGTGGTCTACAGCTTATCATGAGGTACTCTACCTCAGGCGAGCAATACCTCGAGACTTCTTTAATAGTAAACATTGCGCACCAGTTGTCTTCTTATCAGACGTAGCTGCTCTTTCTTGCCGATACACGGAAAAACCAGCCAGCCCTATATTATCTGTGTCGTCATTCAGCCACGACTCGGTGAAACATAAAATATTACTGTTTTTAATGTCCCGTTAGTAGGATAGTCTCGACCGTAGATCATCCAGTTTGTTTTCCAGTGATTGCATGTTGGCCAATAGAACCGATGGTAATTGCAATTTACTCACTTACCTACAAATCTTCAGAAGGCACCCCGACCTTCGTCCCCTGTATCTCTGTCTTTTCTTCACTGAATTAAAGTAATTTGGGCCTGGTCTCCGGGAAGCAGTATATCCTTCACGTCGGACTCATTAAAGAAAAAAACATTGTCCAGTTCGAGGTGAGTAATCGTTGTTCTGCTGTCCAGAAGCTCTTTTCAGTCAAAAATGACGGTAGCAGCAACTTTATGTACAAAATAAGTTACAAACAATGCAAAAATAAAAATGGCACAGTTGGTTAGGAGCCCGTAAAACGGCAGCCATCCCTTCCGTTGCCATTATATCAATTATATCAATGAACCTACCAGGTACCACCCCAAATCTGTAAACACGGGCACCCTCATAGATATCATCCTAACCAACCTGCCCTCTAAATACACCTCTACTGTCTTCAACCAGGATCTCAGCGATCACTGCCTCATTGCCTGCGTCCGTAATGGGTCTGCGGTCAAACGACCACCCCTCATCACTGTCAAACGCTCCCTAAAACACTTCAGCGAGCAGGCCTTTCTAATCGACCTGGCCCAGGTATGCTGGAAGGATATTGACCTCATTTCGTCAGTAGAGGATACCTGGTTATTCTTTAAAAGTGCTTTCCTCACCATCTTAAATAAGCATGCCCCATTCAAAAAATGTAGAACCAGGAACAGATATAGCCCTTGGTTCACTCCAGACCTGACTGCCCTTGACCAGCACAAAAACATCCTATGGAGTACTGCATTAGCATTGAATAGCCCAGCGATATGCAACTTTTCAGGGAAGTTAGGAACCAATATACACAGGCAGTTAGGAAAGCAAAGGCTAGCTTTTCAAACAGAAAATTGCATCCTGCAGCACAAACTCCAAAAAGTTCTGGGACACTGTAAAGTCCATGGAGAATAAGAGCACCTCCTCCCAGCTGCCCACTGCACTGAGGCTAGGAAACACTGTCAACACCGATAAATTCACAATAATTGAGAATTTCAAAAAGCATTTTTCTACGGCTGGCCATGCTTTCCACCTGGCTACCTAACCCGGTCAACAGCCCTGCACCCCCCGCAGCAGTTTGCCCAAACCTCCCCATTTCTCCTTCACCCAAATCCAGATAGCTGATGTTCTGAAAGAGTTGCAAAATCTGGACCCCTACTTATCAGCTGGGCTAGACAATCTGGAACCTCTCTTTCTAAAATTATCTGCCGCAATTGTTGCAACCCTATTACGAGCCTGTTCAACCTCTCTTTCATATCGTCTGAGATCCCCAAAGATTGGAAAGCTGCCGCGGTCATTCCCCTCTTCAAAGGGGGAGACATTCTAGACCCAAACTGTTACAGACCTATATCTATCCTACCCTGCCTTTCTAAGGTCTTCGAAAGCCAAGTTAACAAACAGATCACCAACCATTTCGAATCCCACCGTACCTTCTCCGCTATGCAATCTGGTTTCCGAGCTGGTCATGGGTGCACCTCAGCCACGCTCAAGGTCCTAAACGATATCATAACCGCCATCGATATAAGACAATACTGTGCAGCCGTATTCATCGACCTGGCCAAGGCTTTCGACTCTGTCAATCACCACATTCTTATCGGCAGACTCAACAGTCTTGGATTCTCAAATGACTGCCTCACCTGGTTCACCAACTACTTCTCAGACAGAGTTCAGTGTGTCAAATCGGAGGGCCTGTTGTCCGGACCTCTGGCATTCTCTATGGGGGTGCCACAGGGTTCAATCCTCGGGCTGACTCTTTTCTCTGTATACATCAATGATGTCGCTCTTGCTGCTGGTGATAATCTGATCCACCTCTACGCAGACGACACCATTTTGTATACTTCTGGCCATTCTTTGGACACTGTGTTAACTAACCTCCAGACGAGCTTCAATGCCATACAACTCTCCTTCCGTGGCCTCCAACTGCTCTTAAATGCAAGTAAAACTAAATGCATGCTCTTCAACCGATCGCTGCCCGCACCTGCCCGCACTTCCAGCATCACTACTCTGGACGGTTCTGACTTAGAATATGTGGACAATTACAAATACCTAAGTGTCTGGTTAGACTGTAAACTCTCCTTCCAGGCTCACATTAAGCATCTCCAATCCAAAATGAAATCTAGAATCGGCTTCCTATTTCGCAACAAAGCATCCTTCACTCATGCTGCCAAACATACCCTCGTAAAACTGACCATCCTACTGATCCTTGACTTCGGCGATGTCATAGACTGCCCCCAACACTCTACTCAGCAAATTGGATGCAGTTTATCACAGTGCCATCCGTTTTGTCACCAAAGCCCCATATACTACCCACCACTGCGACCTGTATGCTCTCGTTGGCTGGTCCTCGCTTCATATTCGTCGCCAAACCCACTGGCTCCAGGTCATCTATAAGTCTTTGCTAGGTAAAGCCCCGCCTTATCTCAGCTCACTGGTCACCATAGCAGCACCCACCCGTAGCACGCGCTCCAGCAGGTATATTTTACTGGTCACCTCCAAAGCCTATTCCTCCTTTGGCCGCCTTTCCTTCCAGTTCTCTGCTGCCAATGACTGGAACGAATTGCAAAAATCACTGAAGCTGGAGACTCATATCTCCCTCACTAACTTTAAACATCAGCTGTCAGAGCAGCTCACAGATCATTGCACCTGTACATAGCCCATCTGTAAATTGCCCATCCAACTACCTCATCCCCATATTTTTTTTTTTTTTTTTGCTCCTTTGCACCCCAGTATCTCAACTTGCACATTCATCTTCTGCACATCTATCACTCCAGTGTTTAATTGCTAAATTGTAATTACTTCGCCACTTCGGCCTAATTATTGCCCTACCTCCCCAATCTTACCTCATTTGCACACACAGTATATAGATTTTTTCTATTGTGTTATTGACTGTACGTTTGTTTATTCCATGTGTAACTCTGTGTTGTTGTTTGTGTCGCACTGCTTTGCTTTATCTTGGCCAGGTCGCTTTTGTAAATGAGAACTTGTTCTCAACTGGCCTACCTGGTTAAATAAAGGTGAAATAAAAAAAAGTAAAAATTGTCACTATATTAACATGATACAGAAGGGTGCAGATATGAACATGCAGAAGAGACATGCAGAGAGAGTTTAAACACATGCAGACAAAACAACATTTAGACTATAAAGTGCTAGGCTCACTGCTAGTCTCTGTGCATTCTCTTTGTCATCCGGTGTAAGTTTGTGAAAGCTGTGGCATTTCCGTTTTCTAATGTGGTTTTTCATGGGGAGGAAATATTGCTCCTTTGGAAGAGATGTAAAATAAGAGAAAAGGATGATAAAAATGAGGGACAGGGGATAATAAGTAGATAATAAGTAATGATGTAATCTCAAAGTTGAGAGAGGAGAGTGAGAGAAAGAGAGAACGAGCAAGAGAAAGGAGGGCAGAGGAGACTAAAATAGAGGAGCGACTCTGAGTGTAGATCGCTGGAGATACCATGCATTCTGGCAGACAGCTGAATACCCTGTCGAAAAGGTCTGCCAGGGACAGTGCATGGCACCCTGCCTGTCTATGGGCACAGATGGGGGCCCGGCCAGCCTTATGGTCCACATATACCAGGACAAGGAAAACAACCCACGCCAATGTAAGAGAAAGCAACAGCAAGAGGAAAAAGTCAGTTGGAGATACCCAAATCATAAGCAAATGTAAACTGGAAATCCAAGTTAAAACTACATCCAGCTCTTACTGTGCTTCATGGTCCGTCTGATTGGTTGCCAGTTCTGTTGATGGGTTAACATTTGTTGTGGTTGGTCAGCAGTGGTCTGTCACTGACCTTCCAGGCATCTGTCTGGACTACATGACTGGACTCTATGACTATGACTGTATGATGACGTCGTTGTTCATTAAACATGAGGAGGGGGTAATAAAGCTATGGTTTTGTCTCTGTTTGTCATATCCACTCCTCACACCCTGGGGCGGACAGAAGGAAACCAGGCGGAATGGCATCGCATCAGAAAAGAGAGACAGAGAAAAAGAGAGAGAGACAGATAATCAGGCAGATCACAATGGCGTCAGCAGAAATTAATGAATGTATTTTAATGGAGCCCTGAAATAAAGTTTTACTGGCCCTCCACAGTCTGGTATGACCTGGTATGAACTGCATAAGAACTCTAAAAGAACTCACATTGCACACTATCCCTCCAAATCCTTAACAAACAAAGTCCATGTGTGAGTCTCGAAACACTCCATCCCTAATACCAATGTGACCTTATGTGACATCATATGACCTAATTGGTGGTGGTACAGTGGAGGTAACAGATTCAGTGCTTCATTTGTAGACTGGGAGGTACCAGAACAAAAAGTGAGCCCGAGAGGGAGGTGACCTGGAGGGCACCGAGGTACCGAAATGCATAAAAAAAGATCACCTTTATTATAAAGCATTGCATGCATTATCATCGCTTTTACATACTGGCATAGAGCAGTAGCGTGAGGTGCTTGCAGAAAAACATTTGCCAAGGTTCCCCCCAAAAATGTGGCCTTTTATAAACACATTTTATGCAATTCTACACCATTTTAGATGACTGGAGACTTGAAGAGGACTGGCCACCCCTTAGAGCCTGGTTCCTCTCTAGGTTTCTTCCTAGTTTCCTGCCTTTCTAGGGAGTTTTTCCTAGCCACCATGCTTCTACAGCTGCTTTGCTTGCTGTTTGGGGTTTTAGGCTGGGTTTCTGTATAAGCACTTTGTGACAACTGGTGTTGTAAAAAGGACTCTATAAATACATTTGATTGATTGATTGTATTAACTTGAAAAGTGTATTCAGGCAATACTTGTTTGTTGTACATAATAACACAGTATATTATGGTATTTTCATCATCCATTGGACATCTTACACTATAAGGACATGTAAAAAAACAAAAAAACATTCTGCACTCACCTTAGCCATAAGAGTCCAGCTATTCGGCTATTTTAAATCAAATGTATCAATCATAGACAGTAGAATAACCAACACTACTTCAGTCGAAATACGGTCGGTAAATATTTTATTATAATATCCTTTTCACTGACTTAACAGACAAATCGAACATACAAAACACATAAATACGGCATTATCTAAATAGAAAAGAATACTCTTTAGAAATCATTTACATTTAGCTCTTCCTATGTACAGTTTTTAGAGTGCATTCTATTGCTGTGTGCTTTCAGACGGAGCTGAGCTACTGTGAAGGAGCAGCAGAGGGAAGCAGAGGGTCATGTCAGTGAGAGAGTCCAGCTCCAACTCCACGCTCCTCTGCATCAAGTCAGTAACATCAGAAAACGTCATATACTTAGGCCATATACCAAATTATTTTCAAGAAAACTGATATTATGCCGAGTCCTGGCTTGTGTGAGTAAGGATGCCGTTCTAAGCAACACAGATTCATCAGAGCTCAGGTTTTTCCATTCCTATACATCGTCCAGGCACTCAACACTTGTGGTGCTTCCACTTGCGTGTGGCCACTGCGATGCCGTGGTCCTTCTTGTGCCAGGGGAAGAGGTGGGTGAGGGCCAGGGTGCCTTCTGGCTGCACCGCCCCAGTCAGCAGGTAGAGCTGGGCACGGCCGGGCCGGACTAGGGCGTTGGCACACCGTAGGTTAATGAGCAGCCACTGCTGGAGGAGGTGCTGGGTGTCGTAGGGAAGCAGGGGGCCCTGGCGGATAAACTCCACCCGACCCTCCACCTCAAACTCTGGCTCCCCCGAGGGCCGGCGCCGGCGAGACAGCTTGGCTGTTACAGCTGGGGGAAGAGAAAGAGGAGAGAGGGTGAGTACACTAGCTTGGACAGAGTTACACACATATGTATAGTACAAACACACACAAATATACACACAAAATAACATTAATACACTTCCGTAACACACTAATCAATAGAAACATGCGCAGGCATAAAGTACATTATTGCACATGCTTACCAAAGTCATCCTGGCACAGAGCGTCCAGAACTGTCTTCAGTGTAGGGTGCTCCTCCACGGAAGGACAAGCTTGGCATGCAGGCTGAGGCAATGCTTTGGCGAGGTGGCTGTTGCTGTGTTTGGGGTGGGGGGTCAGACACATGTCCTCCTGGGCAGGGAAACGGTCACAGTCCAGCGCCTCTGGCCAGACGTGGCCCTGACAGGCCAGTACTGGAGCACAGCTGTCCCTGACGGCCACGCACAGGCTACGGCACGGCTGGAAAAACCTGGAGATGGGAGAGACACGGGGTTACATTTACGAACGCAGTGGGCACTCTCTGGAAATTGAAGGAATGTTACACTGTAGACACACACTGGTGTGAATAGTTTGAGGGTGAAAATTGAGTAGTGGATAGATTCCTCTTAAGAAGGAGTTAGCACGAGAAAGTGGGAAGGAACTAGGCAGACCGACTCAAACACAGGAGAAAGAACAGCCAGATTGACAGAGAAGGATGAGAGAGGCATAGTATGGAGATAGAGACACAGACAGACAGACAGACAGACAGACAGACAGACAGACAGACAGACAGACAGACAGACAGACAGACAGACAGACAGACAGACAGACAGACAGACGGACAGACGGACGGACGGACGGACGGACGGACGGACGCACAGCAAGAACATACAAAGGTAGAAGAGGACATGAATAGGTAAAAGGCTAACAGAAGCTATAGACGTACGTGTCGAGGCAGACGGGGGCGATGAGGGAGCAGAGGAAGGCTTGGGCATGGGGATGGCAGCCAGTTTGCAGCAGGGGTCTCCAGTCCTCCGAGCGGGGAACCACTTCGCCCTCCAGGCTGCTGTGGCCCAGGAAGTTTGGCAGCCTCATCTCTGAGTAGCCCACGTCCTGGCACACACTCATCTGGTGGGGGATGGGCACGCACCGGGTCGACTGGCCCATGTCGAAGCCCCAGGCTGGGGTCAGGAGAACCAAGAGAGCCAGGGTTACGGTGAGGAGATCCATAGTGAAGAGAAACAAAGTCCTGAGTGAGAATCCAAACGAGAAGGTGGGTGCTGCTGTTGCTTGTTTCTGTAGGAGAGGTAATGTCTCTCTGTACCAGTGGTCTCCTCTATATATGCAGTCAGCCCAGCCCAATCAGACTGTTATCAACTACCCATCAAAGAGACTGAGACGGCGTGTGAGAGGAGACGATGGCTTGTTTTGTGATGAATGTAGACAGAGAGGGGGGTAATAGGTGGATGGAAGGGGGTGTGTCCAAACTTTTGACTGGTACTGTATAACTAACAACTTTTTCTTACACTGTAGGTATGAGGCCTTTTGACATTTTCACCCTCAAACACTTAGAACTGTGAGGTGTTTGAATATCGTGTTTTTATTTAATTTTTTTATCTTTTTATCTCTGATAAGGAATTTATATTTCAACACTGATAGTGTTACAAAAATAATGTTTTAAACTGAAAGGGGTCTTTTGACTGTTGCCTGAAAAACAGCTGACTGTCCAACATGACAGCTCCACAAAACTATCCCAATAAAAATGTTAAACTAATACACCCAGGGCATTATGAGAGCAATCACAACCAAAGCAAACTATTATATTTGTTTCTACCCAGTCCATTTCACCATTGAAAATCCATGACTTTCACACTAGACACTAGACATAGCTACCGTACTGTTTAGTTCACACAGGCTGCTTTGCTGGACATTATGTATTCATGCATTTTGCACTTTTTTTTCTTCTTATGAGCTTATTGTTTTGAGAGGCAAATACAGTAGTGTAATGACAGATTCTCAAATGTATACTCTTCTAAAAACGATTTGATGAAGAATGTTTATAGTTCATATTCTACACAGGAGTAAAAGTGTATTTCCTTTTAGAGAGTTGTGTAGACAGACAGGAAGTCTCCTTAATATTGAGCCTCTTTCATGTCTCCTCCTTTACTAACATAAAGGGTTTCCTGAGAAGGGTCCTGATCAGACAGATCACACTCCCATTAGCAGGACAGTGTTTCCAGCTCTCTCACCTGGCTTTGATGTGATACTAGATTACTGTCTACTTCAAATGCTAAACAACAGCAAGCTCCAGCTGGCTACCTACTGTAGCTATCTGATCATACTCGACTGCAGCATAGATAGACACAAACAGTCATATGAAGCTATAAGTCTCTATGTTGCAAAAAAAACATAAAATCCACTTTGGTCACACCATTTCATTTTAAAGTGATAATTTCAACTATTTAAAGGCACAACAAAGTTAAAATGGGAATACAATGTCAGATATTTAGTATTTATACAAGAACTTCATGTATTATCACTGTGCTTCATTTAATAGCACAACCAAATGACCTGGATGGCAGTTGAGATTACATTAAAAGTACACAGTGTAAGTGATCAATGCTTTTCAAGATTCTGCGCAGATTATTATGGCAATTGTCAAGATCTCCACAGACCTGCGACCTTTGCATGCTATCTTGAACATGTATGCTTTCTATGATTACGTAAGAAGACATTTATACAGTGCCTTCAGAAAGTATTCATACCCCTTGACTTATTCCACATTGTGATGTGTTACAGCCTGAATTCAAAATGGATTACTTTTTTTTTTATATCACCCATCTACACACATTATCCCATAATGTCAAAGTGAAAACATGTTTTTAGAATGTTATCAAATTTATTGAAAATGAAATAAAGATATATAAAATTTACATAAGTATTCACACCCCTGAGTCAATCCATGTTAGAATCACTTTTGGTAGCAATTACAGCTGTGAGTCTTTCTGGGTAAATCTCTAAGAGTTTTGCACACCTGGATTGTACAATATTTGCCCAATATTCTTTAATGGTTTCAAAGGCACAAATCCAGCATATTTCATACACGGTTTGTCTATGTAGAAAATTGGTTACACTAACCAGGTTCCCATCCAACCATTTAATGCAGATGTATTATCTCACATTAAAAAAGTAATAACTGGGCTGAAGGGGACAGGATTTGCCCGTTCAATTTTATATATATATATATATGTTCGACATGGAAGGATCTTGTTGTTCCGGGAAAATTAATTATGCGAGAAATTGCGGTGGAAACGCAATTTTGATATAATAACCATCATATCGAAGTAAACTTGGGAGTCACGCGATGAAATGTGTGGTCCTCCCACTACGACTCGCGAAACCATGCAGTTTATTAGGCTACAGATGAAATAAATAATGATCAACTTCACCGAGTGGTGAAAATGCACGTGATGAGGGTGATGCTCCTTTCAAATAAATATCGAGGGTCTTATTCTGGTGACATGATGATCGATATTTGACTGCCGTTTGACAAATACAAATAACACAGCTCTTGTTCATAATAATCTCAACATGTAGACTAGCCTACCCGCACTGTATCTGCCAGCTGTTGGCTAGAGCGCACGTGCCAAGAACAGTGGGCACATAGCAACCGTTTTTTTATGACAAAACGATGGAGTAGAAAATGCCATGGAAACCCATTTAACTTGTATTTTTCATTCGGTACATAGGAAATTAACCGCAAACGTTATTTGTATGTGCAGGAAGTCATCACGCACAGACTTTTATCCGCAAACGTCAGTTTTGATGTACATCTCTGGTGGGAACTAAAAAGTACTAAGTTAAAGTAGTATTTAAGTCGTTTTTTGTGGTATCTGTACTTTACTATTTATATTTTTGACTACTTTTACTTCACTACATTCCTAAAGAAAATGATGTACTTTTTACTCCATACATTTTCCCTGACACCCAAAAGTACTAGTTACAATTTGAATGCTTAGCAATACAGGAAAAAGGTCAAATTCACTAATTTATCAAGAAAACATCCTGGGTCATCCCTACTGCCTCTGATCTGGTGGACTCACTAAACATAAACGCTTCCTTTGTAAATTATGTCTGAGTGTTGGAGTGTGCCCCTGGCTGTCAAAACAAGTAATAAAAAATGACATTTTGCTGTCTGGTTTGCTAAATATAAGGAATTTGATGTATAGCGTTTACATTTACTTTGTACTTTCACTCAAGTATGACAATTGAGTACTTTTTACAACACTGTACTTAAGTACATTTAAAATCTGATACTTTTAGACTTTTACTCAAGTAGTATTTTACTGGGTTACTTTCACCTTTACTTGAGTCATTTAATATTACTCTATCTTTACTTTTACTCAAGTGTGACAACTGAGTCATTTTTCCACTGGAAAAATATAAAGAAAAATTCCAATATTGGCATATTATTTTATGCAGATTTCACATGGAAATCTCTCACAAATTGGATGGAAACCTAGCTACTGATGACAATCCTGAAATATGATATGTCAGAATCATTGTATTTTCCACATAGATACCATATCACAATATGCTGACAAATTATGATGAAACAACGTTGATTCAACCAGCTTGTGCCAGTGGGATTTCTCTTGGCAATTATTTACACGTTTAAATCATAGAGCCAACTTCACCTCTTTTAAAGCTTGTGCAAAAAAGTAATTAGGCAAATGCATACTTTTTATGCTTTTGTATTACACATTAAGGGTACAAAAAAGATTCCAGATATTCCGGGGAAAAGAGACGAGATGGATTATATTGATCGTAACAGAAAAAGTATTTCAATGCAGTTCTGGAGGAACACAGTCATATTATCGTCAGACAGCCACAGGATGCTCCTACCCTCTCAGACAACTAGAAGAGATCTCACACTGCGATGCAGACTGGTGGTCCAGGCTCCGCTTCTAATGACGGTCTGGCTCTCTCACTCCCTCTGTCTCTCAGGACTTTAGCTTCTAATGACGGTCTGGCTCTCCCACTCCCTCCGTCTCTCAGGACTTTAGCTTCTAATGACGGTCTGGCTCTCCCACTCCCTCCGTCTCTCAGAACTTTAGCTTCTAATGACGGTCTGGCTCTCCCACTCCCTCTGTCTCTCAGGACTTTAGCTTCTAATGACGGTCTGGCTCTCCCACTCCCTCCGTCACTCAGGACTTTAACTTCTAATGACGGTCTGGCTCTCCCACTCCCTCCGTCTCTCAGGACTTTAACTTCTAATGATGGTCTGGCTCTCCCACTCCCTCCGTCACTCAGGACTTTAGCTTCTAATGACGGTCTGGCTCTCCCACTCCCTCCGTCTCTCAGGACTTTAGCTTCTAATGACGGTCTGGCTCTCCCACTCCCTCCGTCTCTCAGGACTTTAGCTTCTAATGACGGTCTGGCTCTCCCACTCCCTCCGTCTCTCAGGACTTTAACTTCTAATGATGGTCTGGCTCTCCCACTCCCTCCGTCACTCAGGACTTTAGCTTCTAATGACGGTCTGGCTCTCCCACTCCCTCCGTCTCTCAGGACTTTAGCTTCTAATGACGGTCTGGCTCTCCCACTCCCTCCGTCTCTCAGGACTTTAACTTCTAATGACGGTCTGGCTCTCCCACTCCCTCCGTCTCTCAGGACTTTAACTTCTAATGACGGTCTGGCTCTCCCACTCCCTCCGTCTCTCAGGACTTTAACTTCTAATGACGGTCTGGCTCTCCCACTGCCTCTGTCCCTCAGGACTTTAGCTTCTAATGACGGTCTGGCTCTCCCACTCCCTCCGTCTCTCAGGACTTTAGCTTCTAATGACGGTCTGGCTCTCCCACTCCCTCCGTCTCTCAGGACTTTAGCTTCTAATGACGGTCTGGCTCTCCCACTCCCTCCGTCTCTCAGGACTTTAGCTTCTAATGACGGTCTGGCTCTCCCACTCCCTCCGTCACTCAGGACTTTAACTTCTAATGACGGTCTGGCTCTCCCACTCCCTCCGTCTCTCAGGACTTTAGCTTCTAATGACGGTCTGGCTCTCTCACTCCCTCCGTCTCTCAGGACTTTAGCTTCTAATGGCAGCAGAAAATGAAAGTACAGTTGATAAGTAACTCAATGCAATTGTTGTGTGGATTATGCCTGTCTCCACAACTATGTTCCAATGTGTATCTTCGATGGGTTTGTGCCCAGAAGGCTTAAAGTCAGTAATAGGGCTGAGTCTTGCTGTCGCACACACAAGGAATAGTGGCTGAGGCTGAAGACATGCCAGGCTAGCCAAGCTAAGCCCCGGGGCCCGTATTCATAAAGCGTCTCAGAGTAGGAGTGCTGATCTAGGATCAGGTCCCCCTGTCCATGTCATCTTATTCCTTATGATATTAAAGGCAAAACTGAGAGCAGTACTCTTACTCTGAGATGATTTATGAATACAGGCCCAGTCGGTCTGGCCCCTTACTTTCCCACAGCCTTCAGTCTCCAGTCAGAGCTCCACCGGCCCTAGCTATGCAGCCCCCTTCTAAAGGATTACTGCTTGCCCAGCCCGTCTGATCTGAGCCGGGGGCCTGGGTTCAGACGAAGGAGCGCTACTAAGGGGCAATTAGAGCCACAGACCAATTTGTCAGAACAATGAGGCCACACGTTTAACAAGCTCCCTCTGCCATTATCCCAGCAGGGAGCTGTTTTTCTTTCTAACGGCCCCCCTGCCCATCTGTAGACACTGTGTTTGTGTTGATAATGTGTGGACTGCCCTAAGCTGCCTGCTAATAATGGAGACTATTGTTTTGTTGGGCACCTGTCCATCAAACGTCTAGCGGGGATGCACAGGAACAGCACACTCACATATCCAGTATGTTCACTGTAAAACCACAGTTGGACTAGCTAGCATACAAGTATTTGTGTTTATGGTCATCTTGTAGGTGCATCTACCTATACCATAATTGTAGTGTGTGAACAGCTGGTTTCAGTGTACAATAGGGGTCCAGACAAACTGGTCATTGAACCAGTACCACAATAGCCGAGGGAGCTCTGTAAGTTACCAACCATTTCTCTACAATTAAACCGGTCCATGTCATCAAGTTCTCACTTAAGACTCCATTGTTTATATTTAGATACTAATTAATAGTATTTGGAGCCATAGATCACTTGTAGGTCTGTTAGCTTGACTTTCATGAGTAGTCACTCATGTTGCCTCTACCATACAAAATTCCTAAACCATGGGAGTAAGGAACTGAAAGGTCTTTTCATTGTACATAAAAAATAAGAAAGGATTTTAGTAATTTAGCAGACGCTCTTATCCAGAGGGACTTACAGGAGCAATTAGGGTTAAGTGCCTTGCTCAAGGGCACAGTTGGCTCGGGAATTCGAACCAGCAACCTTTCCGTTCTGACCCAATGCTCTTAACTAAGATACCCGTAAGTAGTCAACACAGCATCTTCTGACAGTGAAGGAGAGTTGACTTAGCATAGGCCAGAGCCCTGTGTTTTGCACAATCACATGACATAGCAAGATTTTATCCTTATCCAGAAATAAGACTTACACAAAAAATGAAAGCATTTGTCTGAGGTTGGTGGACTACCAGACTTAAAAAAGGGAGTTTGATGAAAAAGCTTTAAATAAAAAGGTTAAAAATCCAAGCATGTCACATTATTGAGCAAAACACAGGGTACTAGCAGATATGCCAACCATTAGATTTAGAAAAGCATAAGCTTTCTAATGAGTGACTATTTTTAAGCATCTCAGAATTTATTTAGCAATGTGAGGAATGGGATACACTGGGCTGCAGGAGACAGCGTGTCTGAACACCTGTGTGGCAGACGGGCAGCGTCTGTCTGTCTGCAGGTCCACACACAGACTGGATGTGGCAACTGACAGTCAATCTCCAGTGACAGTCAGCCCCGATGGAGCCCAGTGAGAGTAGGGGGAGCTGGAGAGAGAAGGGGGTGGGGGGGCTCAATCACTCAATAGAACTTTAATGAGTTGCCAACGAGCCTCACTTAAAACCCCCTTCTACATGAGCTCTTTGATGTGGGATTCAGGTGCCATGGTAACAGTCCCAGTCCCCCTCGAATTCATGCTAGGTTTCTCACAGGTAGTCCCTGGTACCAGTCCTTATACCTGTATGAGTCTTAAGCACACATACAGGTATAATGCATCATCAATAATGCATCATTGACACTGGTGTGAAAGTACAATAACCCAGTAAGAAAAAACACCAAAGGTTTGTGTCATATTTATTACTGCCACCCAGTGGACGGCATGATAACAGCAACATACAGCAGTTAAGAAATTAAGTGCATTCTCTTAATACGTCTTTTACAAACCATTTCTCCATTTCTCACCGATTAAGACATATGCAGCCGACAGTGTATAATAACAAATGCAGAGAGCTAAGTCATCGTAATGTAAAGAATGAAAGAAGAAACTTCTATTTGAACATAATAGTACAGGTAGTAGTGGAGTGTTGGACAGCGGTGAGGGCGGTGAACTCAATCCTCTTTCTCATTGGCAGCTCTGAGGAGAAAGCGATGAATGTGTGTTATTACCGACAAATTAAAGCCACACCGTGAAGCGTCTTGATTTTACTCAAATTAAATGGTGTGTATGTGGTGCATAATACACTCTAAACACACTGGTGTGCTGCCCTGAGACAGGTTGGGGGGTCACAGCCCAGGTAGGCCCCGTTCTCAAAACAGTACTGGAGTAAAGCGGTGAAGCATGGGTCCTTGACGAGGATGTGCGGGTTGCCCACGACGATGAGCAGGGCTTTGGGCCGCGTGATGGCTACATTAAAGCGCTTAGGGTTAGACAGGAATCCCAGTATGCTTTGCAGGTCGTTGCCCTGCACCGACTCATTTGCTCTCACCTGGAACAACAAGAGGTCATTTATTTAGATGTTTTAGGGTAGGGGTAAATTACAATGTCAATTCAGTCAATTTCAGCAAAGTGATATTCAGCTCATACAAAAGTGACACATTATTTAATATTTTTCAATTTCAGAATTGATTCCCTTAATTAAAAAGGAATGGAACCAAGACCCTGTAAAGGGAGAAATTAGTCAAAGAGTTCAATAATGAGTAGGACAGAGGAAGGATTGGAACGTTACCGTGGACAAGATGATAACCAGAAACTCCTGTCCCTGGAACTCCTCCACAGAGCCCACCTTGATGTCAGACAGGCCCACCCGGTGGAGCAGCACACGGATCTTCTCCGACTGGAGAGGAGAGGTTCATGGATCAGGGGTTCAGACCGGTCTTCAGAGTTAAGGGAAAACTGTACTACTGTGACAGAATGAGTCACTTATGATTTTTTGAGGCATTTTAAATGTTAGCTTAGTAGATATCGCCTTCTAGAGGCTTAGGCTCTGGGGTTAACATCAAAACTAGCAGATTGACAAAACAGAATAGGATCAACTGTTGATGGCCGAAATGTGCACTACTAACCTGTTTCCTGTAGGGGGCGATGATGCCAATGTCACTAGCAGCTACAGGATTGTAGAGCTTCTTGGCCAGCTGGCAGCAGTACAGCATCACCTGTACCGCCTCTCCAGGGTTGAACCACGACGGGTTGTTGCCCTCTCTCATCTCTGTGCCCTGAGAGGGGGAATGATGACTGGCATTATTGGTGTTCGACGTCTAGGTTCTGCTCCAACCAAAGAGGAAAACCCATATTTGTCAAAATGTTCAAAAAATGTCAGTGGTAAGCAAGGAGAGGAAACACTGATTGTTTGAGAAAGAGGCTGGAAGAGGACAGGAGGATACGAGTATGTAAAGACGAGACTATTTAGAAAAGACATGGCCTCAGTTCATTTTGGGCAAGTTCTGCCTGCGACTATGGGACACAGGTCATGCTACCTTGTCCCTGACCTGCTGTCCCCCCCCCCCCCTCTTTTACAACTGCTGATGTAAAAAGGGCTTTTAAAAAAACACATTCGATTGATTGACTGAAGAGAACAGGGAGTAAGAGACGGGGTCCTTACCCTGACTCCGTGGAAGATGAGGGGGAATCCCTTGGTTGGCAGACGGCTCCAGTGACAGAGGGAGTCCACTACGAACCTCTGGGCCCTGACACACAGCTCCCCGTTGTAGAACAGTCTAGAAGGCAGGGCCAGGAGGGCCTCGTGGGAACGGTAGTTGTACACTAGCTTGGTCACCTGGAATAGGAAGAAGAAAGGCCACCAGGAGAATGCGTCAACAGTGGTAGCATCCATTTACCACGCAGACCTGTTTGGCTCAGTACGTTGAGCTTGGTGATTGCAACACCCTGCTGGGGATATCCATGAGTAAAATGCTTGCACACATGACTGTAGGTTATAAAACAAGTCTGCTAAATGGCATACATTATATTACAATGCAAGGGCAAAACATTATGGAGAAAAATATGCAGAATTTGTATTCCTAGTTGGTGGATTCACTACGCAGGATTTAGTGATCATGGCACCGACAGGGATTGTGCGTGTCTACTCACCAGCACTGGGTTGTATCCGCCATTCTCTCTGGAGTACAGAGGGTTGGCCATCAGTCTCTCCAGCAGGGACATCCCCAGGCCGAACGCTTGCGCAAGCTTGGACTTCACAATTGGACCCAGCTGCCGGGGGTCTCCGGCCAGAACTATCTAAAGGATGGCGAGAGCAACAGAAAATATGACTCACTTCCTGATCAGGCTACAGAACGCAGTGTCAATTATGAATTCTGTCAGTTACAGGCAATGGGTTGCTTTCTTCACAGTTGCGCCACTGTAGTAAGGGTTGTACTGTGGTTGTAGTACTCGGTGTTCAATCTAACCTGTCCGTCTCTCTCTGACAGAAGCCCCAGAGGTATCAGTGCCTCTGGCTCTGTGGCTTGGCCAGCCTCATCCAGAAACACATGGGTGAAATGACCCACACTGAGGAAACGCAGCAAAGAGACAATGACCTTAGTTAGATCAGGTTTACGACAGTTAAGTTTCCTCTAGTGAGGGAGATTAACACTGAACCCTATTACCCTCCCTCACCGCAGGCCAATCTGGTAGAACATGCCAGCGCTGGAACAGGTGCTGACCACAATCCTGTGAAAGGAGGCGTGTCGAATGTCCTCCCCAGCCTGAGAGTACTGCCTTAGAACCTCCGGGATGGCCTATGGATAGAGGGAAATACGATAAAGACAGAGGCACGAACTGGTCGGAAAAAAATAGGACTGATG
Source organism: Salvelinus alpinus (assembly GCF_045679555.1). Taxonomy (NCBI): domain Eukaryota; kingdom Metazoa; phylum Chordata; class Actinopteri; order Salmoniformes; family Salmonidae; genus Salvelinus; species Salvelinus alpinus. The sequence goes on from NC_092094.1 coordinate 43,483,462, forward strand.
AAATTCCTGCTGCGGCAATGGGTGCAGTACCTCTTCCTGTCGACAGGAGGCGTTGACGCGGGCCAGGCTGGCAGCGTTCAGGTACCCACTTTCATGGAGACGGATACAGACGAGGTCTGCAGCACTGTTGGAGGGAGTGCACACCAGCACACGACTACTGGGCAGGCGGTGATACACCTATGGGAGGAGGCCACTATTATTTTATTCAGGGAACTAAAATGGAGGGAAACTGCTGTAAATAACCAAATACAAGAAACTTGATAGAGCTTGGCCAGGTGCAATGGAATCGATGGAACATACTACAAGTGCAAACCCTGCTCATCAGACAGGCTGACCCAAACAGTCAAAACATTTGAAAGAAAACCAATCCTATTTGAACCCGGGGTTTGGTTGTTTATTTTTCTCTCTGCATTGTTGGGAAGGGTCCGTAAGTTTCACTGTTTGTCTACACCTGTTGTTTATGACGCATGTGACAAATAACATTTGATATCCATTGGGGTTAATTGCCTTCCTCAAGGGCACGTCGACAGATTTTACACTTAGTCGGCTCAGGGATTCAAACCAGCGAACTTTTGGTTACTGGCCCAACGCTCTTAACCACTAGGATACTTCCCAGGTTGAGGGGTGTCTACCTGTAGTATGGACTCTATGAGGGTGATAGTCTTTCCTGTCCCTGGGGGTCCAAAAAGGATGTACGGAGTGGGCCGACACTCCCCTGCCAGGATACGCTTCACTGCCTCCCTCTGAGACGGGTTCAGCTGCTGGTTGAATAACTGGCCTGGGTTAGGGATGGGTTTAGATGGCAGCCTGGAATCTGAGAGAATTAAAGAGGCTCAATACTCGTTCCCCTCTCCTTCACTGATCATTCATTCGGTCTCACAAATATACTGAACTGTCCTAGTTAGGACACGAGTTCGAATGCCCTTCAGGTTTATGACACTTCAGCAGCTGTAGTATACAGGGAATCTCTGTGCTGTCAGAATGAAGGAGTCCCAATGCTTATATCACCTGGTTTGGTTTGTGTGGCCTTTGAGACCATGTCAACGGAGACGCTTGACAGCTTCACCCCATCGGTTGTGAGGGTGCCCTCTTTCAAATCCTCTGGACCCCACTCTCCCGTCCATAAAGGGGTCTGAAGCGTCACAGCTTTAGGGAAGAACACTGGGAAGAGAGGAGAGGACACAATCAGGAGTGGACCAGACAGGAAATAAACTTACCAGGGGTTGGGGATAGGGAGAGACAAGAGAAGAAATAGTTGACTAAATACAACACATTTTGGAAATGGGATTGAGAAAAAAAAGCCAAGATCACCATTCTCTTCAAAGTGCTTGTTCTGGTCCAGTGCTAAGTGGCATCGCCTCATGGACAACCTGTCAACGCAAACATCATCATACATAATCCATATACTGTCAACACAAACATCATCATACATAATTCATATACTGTCAACACAAACATCATTATACATAATTCATATACTGTCAACGCAAACATCATACATAATCCATATACTGTCAACGCAAACATCATCATACATAATTCATATACTATCAACCTGTATACTGTCAACCTGTCACACGTTATCTATGCTAAAGGAACAGAGATCAACACTTAGTGACACAGAAAGGATCCTTCCCAGAACCAGGACAAGGCAGGTACCTGTTGAAGGTGAACTCAACATCTAGAGGCTCTCCCAGGTAGCCATGCTGAAACTCAGTGTTCACTCTCAGACTCACGTCCTCGTCACTGATCTGTGGATATGGTCCACAAACAGTGTTCAGGTCAGTGTGAACAAAGCACAAGGAGAAATATCAGAGGCAAGCAAAACGCTAAGAAGATTAAAACCTCTGAGTACCTCTGTGACGTAACCGATGTACTCCATCACCACGCCTCCACTGATTGGCTTCTTCAGTGCCACTCTGTCACCTGTAGAGCAGACAAAACACTATGTCAAACATCTCAATTCAAGTATGGCTGACTCTGTGAAACGACACATTACATTGTACCTATCTGGAGTGTGAGACAATCAAACGTCCTATTATTATTACATGGCCAAATGAAGACTCAACAGATACCTATGAAGAGACTGGGCCTGCCCTCAGCCAGGCCAAGCACCTCTAGGTGCAGATAGATGGCACCTCTCCTGAGGAGGGCTCCACTGATGTTGAACTCCCTGAGCTCGCTCTCAGCTTGTAGCTCCTCCAGCCACAGCAGGGACGAGAAACGGAGACGCATGTTGGCCGCCGACAGAGTCTGTCAGAAATAGAGGGAGATTAACTAATCCATTATTTTACAGTGGAGGCGCGAAGGCCCCCATATCAAAATCCAGAGCGACTTTTCAATCAAAACCAAATTTATGCCAAATTCCTGTATGCTGGCGGGAACAAAGCATTTAATTGACTATAGAAGACTTCCTTCTGAGTTAACTTGCGGTTCCCTTACCTCTCCTAGACATGGTTGGGCCACCAAAACGTCACGGTCGGCCTCCATACAGTCCCGTAGAGCCTGGGGCACCGGGTAGTTACTCAGGAAGTTAGGCAGGTGGCGCTTAGACAGCCTGTGAAATAAAAAAATAAGAATAGAAAGTCATAGGCTAGCGACTTTATCTAACTACACAGGAGGGGTGTAATTCAACAATGTGGACCAAACTGTCATCATTCAACATGTCCAACATGGTTAGAGTAACTAGGTTAGAGGAAAAAAACATTTGATTATAGAGAGAACGTTGGTGGACAGTATCACCAACTAGTCAAGATAATCTTCCTTATTCTATAGGGAAATGTGGTTCGAAGGTATGCCGAACATACTTCACTACATAATACAGCACAGAGACACTATCAGGGTGTAGTTTACCGTTGAGGTGGATGTGCAGCCATTACAGTGACCACCTGGGCAGCCTGAGGAAGGGGCAGTGGGGCTGCCGGGCAGTAGGGAGCATAGGGCTGGAGAAGACTTTCCTCTTTACTGCCTACTGTGACCTCCAGACGCCTCCCGATGGTGAAAGAGGGGAAGTGCAGGAGCAGCAGCTCCGCACAACGCCCCAAGTTCCTAGGGTAAGATGGAGGGATACATAAATCAGTGTTTTAAAAACCTGAATCTTCAGATGAAATTGATTCAGTCAGATAATTTGTGACACCACCAGAAATAGACAACTATACCAGACAGCAGCTAGCTAAGCATGACTTACTTGGCTCGGCAGCCCACTTTCACAGATACCTTCTCCCCTGGTGCAATCTCCACGTCTCGCTCATCTGTCCGTATGGCAGGCTTGTGAACAGTGTCCTGATGTGCCTCACCATTTTCTCCAACCACATCTCCATCTATCTCACTCATCTCCTTCCTATCACCATTGAGCAGTGCAGTAGGCCCAGCAGACACGGACTGCGGGTAGAGAGCGGGACCCACCATGGGAGTGCGCTTGCTGGATAGGCCCTGAATACCCTGATAGAGGATCTGTGTTAGAGCAGGAAGCTGTACTACCCCCTTTCTCTGTCCCGGTGGGTCTGTCACAGTCCCTAGGTTGAACTGCTCCTCTGAGTCCCAGCCAGCAAACTCACAGCACTTCAGTCTATGGGTCTCAGAGCCTTGGTTCCTGTCAAGAGAAAAGAGAATACAGTGCATTTGGAAAGTATTCAGACACCTTCTCTTTTTCCAGATTTTGTTACGTTACAGCCTTATTCTAAAATGGATTAAATAAAATAAAAATCTCTAATCTACATACAATACCACAATAACAAAACAGGTTTTTAGACATGCTTGCAAATCTATTAAAAATAAACTGATACCTTATTTACAAAACTATTCAGACCCTTTGCTATGAGCATCGAAATTGAGCTCAGGTGCATCCTGTTTCCATCGATCATCCTTGAGATGTTTCTACAAGTTGAACACAGTGACCTCTGAATACTTAAGGTATTTCACTTTTTATTTATTTTTTATAAATGAGCAAAAATGTCTAAACCTGTTTTCACTTTGGCATTATGTGGTATTGTGTGTAGATTGCTGAGAATAAAATATATATAATCAATTTTAGAATAAGGCTGTAACGTAACAAAATGTGGAAAAAGTAAAGGGGTCTGAAGACTTTCCGAAGGCACTGTATATCTGGTACCACAGGAGGAAAGGTATCAACAAGATCAAACACATCGTTTCCATATGTTTTATGCCATTCGCTCCGTTCCAGCAATTACTAACAATCGTCCTCCCGTCAGCAGCCTCCACTGTCTGGTGCTATCCCCAAGGTTTGGAAGGCGGCTCATGTACTCCCCTTCAAAGCTGGTGACCCTTGTGACCTACATAACTAAAATTGCCCTATTTCAAAACTTCCTTACCTAGCTAAAATATTAGAATCCTTGATTAATTATCAGATCTTTCTTAGAACACATTTCATAGCAAAATGTACATCAGTTAGGTTTTAGAGCAGGTCATTGCATCCCTAGTTATAAAAGTGGTTAATTGAATGGATAACAGGCAACATTGTTCTGTCCTCTTCATTGACCTGTCAAAGGCCTTCGATACTATTGATCACTCACTGCTAATTCAGAGGCGTTCCTCAAATTGGCCTAGACCAGGCTGTATGTATCTGCAGCTCAGGGATGGAAAATTGCACAAGGTGCAACTTCGAAATTTGGTTGCGCATCAGCAGTTTCTCTCTTGTTATGTCAGTCACTGACAGTAACTCAATTAGCCCATTAGCCCATGTCAGCTAGTAGTTAAGCGGTCAGCTATCTAAACATATAGTAATCATGGTCAAATTAACGACCGGGGGGGGGGGGGGGGGGGGCATTGATTGTTAGTCACTCTCACTCAGATAGAATATTAAACACGGCAAACGTTTCTCTCCACCCAATCGTAAAATGTGTAGAATTGCAGCAAACCTGCTATAAAAAAACTGCAACATTTTCTCTATGCCCATGGCACTATGTGCAGTATTCAGGAAATGTACTTTAAAACGTTCAATTTTTCGCTGCTGTCAAAAGGTAGGCCGCTAAAATGTTTTGCTCGCAAGGTGGGTGTGGGGGGAGACAATTTTTGCTTAAAGCACCCAAAAAGCTAGGGTCAGCTATGACAGCGGGTATGGATGTAAGTACACAGACTCATGATGAGTTCAGATTTTTTGGGGCCCCCACCCCCATCAAAGTTGCCCATCCTGTTGTTAAGTCAGGTTTTCTGGATATAACGAAAGGTGTCGATTCTGGGTCCTGCATAGGGCTGGATGATCGGATTAATTAAATGTATGTTTTTGAGCAATATTCCAAATGCCTGTATCGATTTTGAGCGTTTATGTCCGCTTGTTCTCGTCTTGTATTTTTGGTCGTCTCTTTCGCTCCTTCTGTGCTGTGTACACCATTTACCCCAGAGAGCTATATATAATGACGAGATGCACGCCTCCGCCCCTAACAATGGGAGTGGTCACAAAGGCAGGCGACAAGCTTAGATCCAAAATAAGCCCATTGAAACACATCAGGCTTATTTTGGACCGATTTTAGTGTGAGTGAAACCTCTCGCGTCGCCTTATCCTCTATGGTTTACACACAAACCAAGTTCCTCCCCCTGCCTCACACGCCAACAAAGTTGAGAGATCACATCTTCCTCTGACAAGCAGTTACATTTTCGATAGCCTAATGTCTGCTACAAGAACTTAGTCATTATTAGTGAACGTGCATTATGCATGGTTCTAGATGCATTTTTTCCTACAAATGTTAAACTATTTTGATAAAATAAAGTTATTAGTGGGTCTTATGGTTGTGGAAGGCTTATATTAACCTGGGTATAACTTCACAAGTCCTGAATTAATTTGATATGCAGTGTATTTGACCTTTAATTGTACAACGCCGCTTAGAGAACAATCATTATTTTATAATTGAGAGACATATCCTGAATTGCCCACAAGTTTGAAAAGAATAATCGAGATATGATTTTTAGGCCATATTGCCTAACCCTAGTCCTGTACTTTACCCTGTTTACATTAGCAATATTGACTTGTCTGTAAAAGAAATTGTAACCACTTGTATACCGATAATACTGTTGTGTATGGTATTGCCACCATGGTTGAACAGGCTCTATTTGAACCACAGCCTGCCTTCATTGTTTTACAGAAATACTTTATTGACCTGAAATTAGTATTGAATGCAGTTAAAACTAAGTATATGTTGTTCTCTAGAGCGCATACAAATAACTGATTATTTAAGCACATGTACTTTAAAAATGGTGCCCATATTGATCGTGTCCCTGCTTACAAATATCTGGGCATCTATACTGAACAAATATATAAACTCAGCATGTAAAGTGTTGGTACCAAGTTTCATGAGCTGAAATAATAATAATAATAGAAATAATAGATTTCAGAAATGTTCTATAAGCACCAAAAGCTTATTTCTCTCAAATTGTGTGCACAAATTTGTTTACATCCCCGTTAGTGACCATTTCTCCTTTGCCAAGATATGCCATATCAAGTGGCATATCAAGAAGCTGATTAAAACAGCAGGGTCATTAGGTTTAGTACTCATCACTGCATGGTTGGCCCTCTTTGATGTCACGTAGGTTGATACATTGCTATGGTTGCATTTACAAAGCCCTTTTAGAAAAAAGTCCCACTGTATCGAACATCATTACTAACCTTTAGACATACTAGTTACCACACCCGGTCTCAGGGATGGCCAACTCTGAAATTCATTCAGTCTCTACAGAGTTAGGTAAAATCAGCGTTTAGCTTTTTCTGCACTGTTTTTGGGGTAAAATCTTCAAAAATGTTAAATGTTCTGGTGCCTCTAGGTCAACTCAGAAAGCTTGAGGACCTTATTACTGATTAATGTTTTTTTTTTTTTTTTTTTACAACCGTATTTTCTTTCTGCTTGCATTTGCATTTTGATGTGTTTATTTCTGTGATTTTTCTAATTCAGGGCTCACCTGATGAAATAAAAGGTTAAATAAGTCTCACAATAAAATGATATTCAGAGTCTTGGTAGGACAATCGTGCTGGTAATTGTGCTTAAATGTTATTACAGTGCGTTTGGAAAGTATTCAGACCCCTTTACTTTTTCTACATTTTTTTATATTACAGCCTTGTTCTAAAATGGATTAAATAGTTTTTCCCCCTCGCGGCATCCCGGGAGGTCTACCCTGGGGGTTTGTGATAGAGGGGGAGGTACATGCCGCGACGTTGGCTCCCTCTGCTGGGAGTACCCGTGCTGGGCACCCCGACGGCAACAATTAGGGGGAGTGTTATTCACAATTTTTTGTAAGGGGACCACTTTGAGATGAGACAGAGGACCGCACAGATCTTTAATTTGTTGTACTTTTTATTCCAATATTATCAATTGAGAGCAAATTCAGAGCACATGCAATTGATTTGATGTACAGCACATCACAAATATAAACATACACACATCACATAGGCTACATCACATGTATAAGACCCATATTAAGGGCTACCTCAGTAGTTGGATGAGCAAAAAATGTCCCTTCTGCTCCTTGACTGAATTCATTCTAAATGTATAGTCTGTTGTTGTTATCCTTGTGAGGCGATCCAGGTGTGCATTGGTCAGTCTGATTCTCTGTTTTTGTTCCACAATGTTCATTGTTGATAATGTTGCTTCACAAGAATAAGTGCTGACAAAAAAATGTCACCTTTCTCACACGGCTTCAGAAGTGGATACTCTGTGTCTGACACAAGGATACAGAAATGGGTAACACCTGATCTTAGTTCACCTTGCAATGTGTCATTTGCCTGCAGCTCCACAATCTCATTCTCTATTAAAGCACGGTCAGGACAGAGGGCTGTGATGACTAGGGTCAGAGATGACACTGGCACATGAAAAGGGGTTCTCAATGTTGTACTCCATGATATCCATGAATCTTTACTCAAACTCAAAATTCAACTCCTACAACACACGCACAAATGCATCATAGCTAAAATGTGGCAGTATGTCAGGGTTGGATGTGGTGACTGCTCTGAGGTTTTGGAAATGAACAAACAGGTAGGTATGAACAGCGTGGTGTTTTTATGTTGAAATGCTGTGACCACACGCAGCATTTTGCCCAGAGTTTTATCTTTCCCTTGGAGCTGGAGATACACTGTGTTCAGGTGGCAGGTGATGTCAGTTTTTTAAAAAAATAGCCAGCTTTAATATCCACTGTGGATCATCTAGCTCTGACTCCTCTCTCCCCTTGCTTGCAACAAATTCACAGATTTGAGGGAGGAGAAAAGGAAATCTTTCAAAAACTCTGCCACGAGACAGCCGTCTAACCTGATTGTGAAATATCAAGTTGTCGTATTCTGTCTGGTATTCCACCAGTATTCCACCAGTAACTGGTGGAATTGCCGGTGATTCAGTGCCCTTGCAATAATAATGTTCACCACTAGCACGACTTGCTGCATCACATTCTGTAAGTCACAGTCTGAGTTTAGCCACTAGTGCTTCCTGATGAATGATACAATGAAACGTAACAAATTCGGGAACTCCTCTCTCTTTCTCATCAGACCTATGAGTCCCTTCTCCTTCAGTGCACACAGATGACAGATTTGACCGGTCAATATTATTATCAGCAAAAAATGTAACAAGGGCTTTCAGAATATCCTCTCCACGTGTTTGTTCCTGAAGGGGCAGTAAACCTACAAGTTCCTCTCTGAACGACTCGTTTTGAGAGGAAACGGCCCCAAAAACATAAATGGGTAATGACACATCAGTGCTTTCGTCAAACGCAATACTGATGAAGGAAAAAGGAAACCGCACACTGCTCTTGATAGTATCACTGATATTTAACAAGCTTACGTATCGGCCTCACGGCCTTCGTCAGAGCTTTTGTGTAGATTTTTTAAAATTTGCACCCTTATGTAAACCTAGCCCCACCCACGTCCGTTCCACACATCGAAGGGGGTTGGAGGCAAAGGAAAAACAAATAAGTGCTACCAAATATAACAATATGCATTTCATAAATATTACAAGTGTTATAAATAAGACGTATTAAACACATCTGTAAAACCACAATGAGGACATAGCAAGTTTTCATTAGTCATTGGGTACATCGTATGAAAAACAGAGTAATCTTAAATAGGCACATAATTCATGTTCAAATTCACAACATAACATACATAGGCATTTCATCATTAAGTCCTTTAGGAAATAATGTCTGGAGGGTGAAAATCCCAAAACATTCTCTTTTACTCAGAGGATTATTAATATCACCTCCCCTGTCTGATATCTTAACTTTCTCTATGCCACAAAATCTAAAAAAGGTAGAAATGTCATGCTTTAAGTCATTAAAATGTACTGCGATTGGATAATCCCTGTTGTTCCTCCTGATTGAACTTATGTAATATTTATGAAATGCATAGTTATATTAAGGGTGCAAATTTCCCAAAATTCACAAAAGCGCTGTTGAAGGCCGTGAGGCCGATACGTAAGCTTATTAAATATCAGTGATACTATCAAGAGCAGTGTGTGGTTTCCTTTTTCCATCATCTTGTTCAATTGTTGCCATGCACCTGCAAATAAGATTGCTCAGATGTGCGAGTTCCTTTTGAATTTTGTCAAGCGCAATACTAAAACACGGGGCCACGGATCTGTCAGTAATCAGTTGCTTAGCGATGTCCTCACTGATGTATTTTATGCATCTTGTTATGGTCGAGTCAGAGTCCCTTATTTTGCTTTAAAATAGCTTCCTTGTTTGTGAAATCAGCATACAATATTGTGGCTGAGGTCAAAAAATATTTATTTGACAATCTGAGTCTGAAGGCCTTCTTGTTTCTCGCGAGTAGACAAGCAATCTCATATGTTGCCTCTGTCGTTTTCTCTGCAACAGTGCTAGATCTGTCCATTTGTTGTTGTCCATTGAGCTGTCCTTTTGAGTTGTGCGTGCTATTTTGTTGTTTCTGAGGTTGCTTTGTGGTGGATATGTTTTGTCAAAGTGGGCATGGTGTGACTGGAAATGTCGCTCTAAATTTGCTTGTTTAAAACAATTGACTGCCTTCTGGCAAATAAGACAAAGTGAACTAGTCCCATTATGCAGTACAAAAAAACCCCACTTGTCTGTTCATTTCTCCTGGAACTTTGTGTTCTTGAATCGTCCGTATCCTTCTCTTAGCCACCAGAGCCACATTAGCTAGCTGCATTTCCCCGCCTCCATCTTCCTGATTCTCCGGTGGTTGTCCGTTCATAGCTGTCACGTTGCTCTCCAGCTCTTCCCCCTCGTTTTCATTGTCAATAGATTTACGTTTCTTTTTTACAATAAATCGATCCATGTCAGCCAGACTGCAAAATTATCAAGTAGCAAACTGATGTGTCGGTCGCTGTAGCTGAGCAATTGCGTTCTGTTTAGGCAAACATTCTATTTCGGCCTTTCTGTTCAACAGCTACGCTATGCTGCCATCTATCTGCCGTCCAGGGAACAATAGATATATTCAATGAAGTGATCCAGGCCTACATTACAACACATTGAGTTGAATCATTGTTATGTATTATGAATGGAAAACCACAGCGCAATGAGTACCACTGAATTAGGGGGAGTGCCAACCAGCCGTAAAGACCACGGGAGAGAAAAAGGGAGGCAGGGAGTGAACCTACAGAAGGGAACGAAGCTCCCGGGGGACGGAACTGAATGCGAGGCGGTGGCTCAGAAGAAGGACCGAGCCAACCCGAAGTTATTTTGTTGTTACGTTTATTCTATGTTGCCCAGTAAAGGCATGTTTTCTGACTAGAACCTCCTTGTATGTGTCCATCTGTGTGCTCAAACCCAACACCCCATGGTTTACCACACCCTCAATCTACACACTATACCCAATAATGACAAAGCAAAAACAAGTTTAGAAATGTTTGCATATTTATATATAAAAAAATATATACAAATAAAACAGAAATATCTAATTTGAAGCACCTTTGGCAGCGATTACAGCCTCGAGTCTTCTTGGGTATGATGCTACAAGCTTGGCACACCTGTATTTGGGGAGTTTCTCCCATTCTTCTCTGCAGATCCTATCAAGCTCTGTCAGGTTGGATGGGGAGTGTCACTGCACAGCTATTTTCAGGTCTCTCCAGAGATGTTAGATCAGGTTCAAATCCGGGCTCTGGCTGGGCCACTCAAGGACATTGAGACTTGTCCCAAAGCCACTTCTGTGTTGTCTTGGCTATGTGCTTAGGGTCATTGTCCTGTTGGAAGGTGAACCGTCACCCCAGTCTGAGGTCCTGAGCAGGTTTTCATCAAGGACCTCTCTGTACTTTGCTCCGTTCATCTTTCCCTAGATCCTGACTAGTCTCCAAGTCCCTGCCCGCTGAAAAACATCTCCACAGCATGATGCTGCCACCACCATGCTTCACCGTAGGGATGGTGCCAGATTACCTCCGGACGTGACGCTTGGCATTCAGGCCAAATAGTTCAATCTTCACTTCATCAGACCAGAGAATCTTGTTTCTCATGGTCAGAGTCCTTTAGGTGCCTTTTGGCAAACTCCAAGCGGGCCTGCCATGTGCCTTTTACTGAGGAGTGGTTTCCGTCTGGCCACTGTACCATAAAGGCATACTTGTTGGAGTGCTGCAGAGATGGTTGTCTTTCTGGATGGTTCTCCCATCTCCAGAGGAACTCTGGAGCTCTGTCAGAGTGACTATCGGGTTCTTGGTCATATCCCTGACCAAAGCACTTCTCCACCGATTGCTCAGTTTGGCCGGGCGGCCAGATCTAGGAAGAGTCTTAGTGGTTCCAAACTTCTTCCATTTAAGAATGATGGAGGCCACTGTGTTCTTGGGGACCTTCAATGCTTCAGACATGTTTTGGTACCCTTCCCCAGATCTGTGCCTCAACACAATTCTGTCTCGGAGCTCTACGGACAATTTCTTCAACCTCATGGCTTGGTTTTTGCTCTGACATGCACTGTCAACTGTGGGACCTTATATAGACAGGTGTGTGCCTTTCCAAATCATGTCCAATCAATTGAATTTACCACACGTGGACTCCAATTAAGTTGTAGAAACACCTCAAGGATGATCAATGGAAACAGGATGCACCTGAGCTCAATTTCGAGTCTCATAGCAGAGGGTCTGAATAATTATGTAAATAAGGCCTTTCTGATTTTTTTGTTTGAATAAATTAGCAAAAATGTCTAAACCTGTTTTCGCTTTGTCATTATTGGGGATTGTGTGTAGACTGATAAGTTAAAAAATATATATTTAATGATTTTTATAATAAGGCTGTAATGTAACAAAATGGGGGAAAAAAGGAAGGGATCTGAGTACCTTCTGAACGCACTGTAAAATTAACACATTTCAACAAAAGCCTTCATCAGGGTATTTACAGATTTACAGTGTAGTTCTCTGTCATTTAAGACAAGTAGACACTCCATGGCTGACTCACTGTATCCAGACAACCAGCTCCCGGCTCTCTCCCAGCAGCAGAACCCCAAAGTGTGTCTTGTCGCCAACCACCAGGCCCCCCTTGTCCTCCAGGAGACTATTGATCTCTGCCTCTGGGATGGACCTGTTATTGACAGTATTCATACTGTTTGAGGAAAAAGACCAGAGAGTAATGGTGTAGGTCAGAGGCCCGAGTCCTAATTCATTATCAGCCTTTAATACCATGTGAATTCTTCCTGAGATTTCACCCAACACAAAATACATGGTGGAATTCCTGATAATGCCATGAGACCATCATAGGTCATTTAATTGATACAAGGGTGTGTGGGTAGCAGTGGAAAATGTATTAATTCACTGATCATTGTCTAGGGTCTATTTTTGTAGCTACTTGTGTTCGCTGGGAGCCATGATGCACAGAGCCCTCCAGCAGGACTGTTTGTGGTTATTTACCTGTGTTCGCTGGGAGCCATGCACAGAGCCCTCCAGCAGAACTGTTTGTGGTTATTTACCTGTGTTCGCTGGTAGCCATGCACAGAGCCCTCCAGCAGAACTGTTTGTGGTTATTTACCTGTGTTCGCTGGGAGCCATGCACAGAGCCCTCCAGCAGAACTGTTTGTGGTTATTTACCTGTGTTCGCTGGTAGCCATGCACAGAGCCCTCCAGCAGAACTGTTTGTGGTTATTTACCTGTGTTCGCTGGGAGCCATGCACAGAGCCCTCCAGCAGAACTGTTTGTGGTTATTTACCTGTGTTCGCTGGGAGCCATGATGCACAGAGCCCTCCAGCAGAACTGTTTGTGGTTATTTACCTGTGTTCGCTGGTAGCCATGCACAGAGCCCTCCAGCAGAACTGTTTGTGGTTATTTACCTGTGTTCGCTGGGAGCCATGCACAGAGCCCTCCAGCAGAACTGTTTGTGGTTATTTACCTGTGTTCGCTGGTAGCCATGCACAGAGCCCTCCAGCAGTAGAAGGACTGGCTGCTCTCCACCACCACTAGGCTGACCATGTCCCCAGGGGAGGGACGGTACCCGGCCGGGAGTAGCAGGTTGTCCAGGCTGAAGAACACACTGTCCTCCACCACGCCGCTGCTGCCAAACACACTGGACACACGCACCTGGGTAGGGTGGGGGGAGTGTGCGTGTGTGTGTGTGCAGAGAAGGGGGTGAGACTAGACCTTCAATGCTGCAGAAATGTTTTTAGTACCCTTCCCCAGATCTGTGCCTCGACACAATCCTGTCTCGGAGCTCCACGGACAATTCCTTCGACCTTATGGCTTGTTTTTTTCTCTGACATGCACTGCCAACTGTGGGACCTTATATAGACAGGTGTGTGCCTTTCCAAATCAGAAGTGGGTGAGACTAAAAGTTTGTATCATCACATTAATGTGGACTTGACTGTGATAATTGGACTACAGATCAAAGTCCATGGGCAGGAAACACGTAGGTACTGTATGTTGCCATGTTTTCAGTGAGGTAAAGTTGAAATGCCATTTGCAAGGAATGAATGGGGTTCTAGAGGAGGGACTGACCTGGTCCATGCGGCGGTAGCGTAAGGGGGACACAGACCGGGCCTGGCTGCTCCACTGGGTGGGACTAATGAAGTACTGGGCCTGGACCCAGTCCCCTTTCATGGGTTCAAAACCTGATAGACAGGAGCAAGGAATTGAAAAAAAGGAAGCATAGAACAGGAAATTAAAGCCTAAACGGGTATAGCATCTGGGACAGCTTGGCAGCATAGAAATAGAATAGTAGAACATAAATAGAAGTAAATCTATTTTGATCGTTGACAGTACCATCACAAAGAGCTTGTCGTGGAAAAAAAGTGGTCTGATTGATGAAGCCACCGTCCCGGTCACATGACGTCACAGTACCAATCAGAGGACGGAGCTGGTTCCTGTCTGCCTCCAGGGAGGCTCCTCCCCCTCCTTCCTCCCAGGCATCAGCGTTCTTCTCCACCTGAGGAACGGAATGGCCACAGTTGTAAGCACAGAACATAGTATGTATGCATCTCTATGGTTGTAACATACAAGACAAACAAGGGGGATGTGTCCCAATACTCTTCAATATGCTCCTTTCTCCATTCCTTCACAACCAATGATTTGAAAAGTGCCTCCAATTTTAGAAAAATAAAAAATAAATCTCCTTTATTTAACCAGGCAAGTCAGTTAAGAACAAATTCTTATTTACAGTGACGGCCTACCAGAAGGAAAAAGGCCTCATGCGGAGACGGGGGCTGGGATTAAAAATAAAAAAATAGGACAAAACACACATCACGACAAAAGAGACAACACAACACTAGATAAAGAGAGACCTAAGACAACAACACAGCATGGTAGCAACACAACATGACAACAACATGGTAGCAAAACAACATGTCAGCAGCACAAAACATGAGAGAAACATTATTGGGCACAGACAACAGCACAAAGGGCAAGAAGATGGAGACAACAATACATCACGCGAAGCAGCCACAACTGTCAGTAAGTGTCCATGATTGACTCTTTGAATAAAAAATAACATATTGTAAAAAAATACATTGTTGAAACCTATAGTCATTTCTAGAGCCCAACCTAATTATCGGTTGACCGATATTAATCGGCTGATATTAGCCTTTTACAGATGTATTTGTATCAGATATATTTAATCCACCGAAAAGGACCGATACAAGATGCAGAGAAAACGCACCAAAATCCCCCTCCCCCATCATAGACTGACTTTTTTTTGTATCTCATTATTTGTCCTGGAGAGGGCGCTCTTTACATGGCTATAAGCCTATCTTGCCTTGGCGTGCTACAGCAAGACTCAACACTATTCTCCAACGCAACTACACCAGTCAGAGAGGAGAGTGAAGTTACTGCTTCTACAGTGAGTGCTGAGTAGGTAGAAGCTTGCCAGCTCAATAAAGTGCAAAAAATACACACTGGCCATGTACTGTTATGTAAAGTGTCATGGTAGGGTGTTTTGACAAACAATGGATGCTATGCCCAAATGTAAAGCAAGCAGAATGTTCTACTCTGTGGTAACATTATCGTTGCAGCCCACGAGTGAATCCCACGAAATCTGGAGTGTTATATTTGCTCTTTGCCAAGGGTATTCCTCAAGCTCTGTCATTCAAATGTTTTCAGAGACACTAACATAGAAGGTTACAAAGTAGTGCTTCATAGCGACGCTTGGATGCATGTTTTGTCACATGTCAGGGACTGGTGCAAATTCCCTTTTCGCCAACCCCGTTTCCATGACGAGTGCTGGCTAGTTAGCCAGCTAACTACCTGTGAGTGTACTTGACGCCATTCACATTAATGTTCTTTCCTCAAATTTAAGAAATCAGCTTTCTGAGTATCTTTGTTGGGCTGTTTTAAGCACAATCCATACAGACGTTTTTATTTTATTATTAAAACTATAATAAAAAATATCTGCAGATATTGTATATTTCCACTCTAAAATCGGACCAAAAATCTCATATCAGTCGGGCTCTAGTCATTTCACCTGGCAATTGTAATAAAGGCCAGGTCTCATCTTCGTAGATAACAAAAACATACTGGTTAAAGTGAGGTCTTGGTCAAAGTGTCTTACCCTCAGTGCTTTCCACCCTCCTTGGGCACTGTCTCGTACTGCAAGGCCGTTGACTGCATCCCCGACCCTGAGCGGCACGCCACCCAGCACCTCTCCTGTGGTGAAGTAGACATCGTCGTCGATCATGCCGTAGTCCTGACACAGTAGGGTCACCACGCCGCAGCGCAGGTTGCGGACCTCCTCCATCGCTGACACAAAAGATTATGACTGGTCATTGATCAGTGCATTGAAAAACTTGGTGGCAAGAAAAAGTATGTGAACACTTTGGAATTACCTGGATTTCTGCAAAAATTGGTCATCAAATTTGATCTGATCTTCATCTAAGTCAAAACAATAGACTAACAGTGTGCTTAAACTAATAACAGACAAATTATTGTATTTTTCTTGTCTATATTGAATACGTCATTTAAACATTCACAGTGTAGGTTGGAAAAAGTATAGGCCCCTTGGGGGCACAGTACGGCCCTTCAATCCGGCCCACGAGACTGTTTTTTACCCCTTTTTTCTCCCCAATGTCGTGGTATCCAAATTGGTTGTTACAGTCTTGTCCCATCCCTGCAACTCCCGTACGGACTCAGGAGAGGCGAAGGTCGAGAGCCATGCTTCCTCCAAAACACGAACCAGCCAAGACGCACTGCTTCTTGACACAATGCCCGCTTAACCTGGAAGCCTATACACCTGGTGTCACCGTTAGAGCGCGATGGGACAAGGAAATCTCTGCCTGCCAAACCCTCACGACGCTGGGCGAATTGTGCACAGCCTCATGGGTCTCCCAGTCACAGCCAGCTGTGACACAGACTGGGATCAAGCCTAGGTCTGTAGTGACGCGATGCAGTGCCTCAGACCACTGCGCCACTCGGGAGGCCCCCGCAAATTGATTTTAACAAACAATTGGTCCCTCAAAAAAATGCAGCCCTCCATTGACTTTCAAAATCCCGATGTGGCCCTCGAGACAAAGTTTGCCCACCCCTGTCCTAGGCTAATGAGTTCTCCAAAAGCTAATTGGAGTCAGGAGTCAGCTAAACTGGAATCCAATCAATGAGACGAGATTGGAGATGTTGGTTAGAGCTGCCTAGCCCTATAAAAAAAACTCACAAAATTTGAGTTTGCTATTCACAAGAAGCATTACCTGATGTGAACCATGCCTCGAACAAAAGAGATCTCAGAAGACCTAAGAGTAAGAATTGTCTTGCAAACAGCTGGAAAGGGTTACAAAAGTATCTCTAAAAGCCTTGATGTTTATCAGTCCACGATAAGACAAATTGTATACAAATGGAGAAAGTTCAGCACTGTCGCTACTCTCTGGCCATCCTGCAAAGAGCACAGTGCAGAATGCTCAATGAGGTTAAGAAGAATCCTAGAGTGTTAGCTGAAGACTTACAGAAATCTCTGGAACATCCTAACATCTCTGTTGACGAGTCTACGATACGTAAAACACTAAACAAGAATGGTGTTCATGGGAGGACACCACAGAAGAAGCCACTGCTGTCCAAAAACACTTTGCTGCATGTCTGAAGTTCGCAAAAGTGCACCTGGATTTTCCACAGCGCTACTGCCAAAATATTCTGTGGACAGATTAAACTACAGTTGAGTTGTTTGGAAGGAACACAAAACACTATGTATGGAGAAAAAATGGCACAACACAACATCAAAACTTCATCCCAACTGTAAAGTATGGTGGAGGGAGCATCATGGTTTGGGGCTGCTTTGCTGCCTCAGGGCCTGGACAGCTTGCTATCATCGACGGAAAAATGAATTCAAGTTTATCAAGACATTTTGCAGGAGAATGTAAGGCTATCTGTCCGCCAATTGAAACTCAACAGAAGTTGGGTGATGCAACAGGACAACGACCCAAAACACAGAAATAAATCAACAACAGAATGGCTTCAACAGAAGAAAATACTCCTTCTGGAGTGGCCCAGTCAGAGACCTGACCTCAACCCGATTGAGATGCTATGGCATGACCTCAAGAGAGCGGTTCCCACCAGACATCCCAAGAATATTGCTGAACTGAAACAGTTTTGTAAAGAGGAATGGTCCAAAATTCCTCCTGACCGTTGTGCAGGTCTGATCCGCAACTACAGAAAATGTTTGGTTGAGGTTATTGCTGCCAAAGGAGGGTCAACCAGTTATAAAATCCAAGGGTTCACATACTTTTCCCACTCTGCACTGGAAATGTTTACACGGTGTGTTCAATAAAGACAAACATATAATTGTTTGTGTTATTCGTTTAAGCAGACAGTGTTTGTGTATTGTTGTGACCTAGATGAAGATATTACATTTTTTATGACCAATTTACACACAAATCCAGGTATTTCCAAAGGGTTCACATACTTTTTCTTGTTACTGTAACTGTCAAGGGTTTTGACTAAATCAGAGGTTTGACACAGAAAAGTACTTAAAATTCCTTTGAGAACAGGTGGGTTGTAGCCACTGGCAGTGTTGGATCGCTCTCATTCTGGGATTTATAGCACTCATTTGCTGTCGACTGAAACAGGACAGGTGCATTGAGAAGCTGTCAGGCTGCTTGGTGAGCTCATTTGTAGACTTACCTGCGCCAAATAACCCATCCACTTCATCCTCCTCTACCTTTCTCCATAGTGGGGCCAACAACTTGGCTATCACACACTGCACTGCTGTTACCATGTCTGCAAGTAGCTAGATGCTGAAAGTGGTGCTACTGTTAATGAGGGCAGAGGGGAAAACAAAACAATGTGACTGGTGGTTTATCACACTTTACATAAGTGTGGCCACTCTTGCACGTGATTGCTTTATCTGTCATACAGTGCACTTGATAGCTAATACAATTGCCGTTGCATCTAATTTATTAGCACGCTAATGTTGCCAGCTATGCGAACGGTAGCTAGTTGACTGACATTATGCTTCCAAAACTCGTCTTTATTGTAGGTTTGTAGCTATGTAAACGTGATGAAAATACAACACGGTGCATAACCTAACTAATAAAATATAGCTTTATTCCTGAGAAATTATTGTACAAGGCAACATACCTCTGTTGCAGCAAATTGCTCTTCGTAAATGTGTTCACGTGCTGCTTTCTCACATTATGATAGACAGCGCGCGACTAAAAAGATGCAATTGCGTGCGCGCACATGGACACCTTTCTTAAAATAGTGTCGTCAACCCGACCGTAAGCAAGAGCATTGAAACAACAGTTCTGTCCCTATCTGGCGTCCCGCGGTTGATTCGATTCCCCCCCAAGTTTTCTGAGCAAAACATTTTTTGGGGGTGGGGGGCATACAGTACAAAAAAAACTCTTAACACCATGATATCAGCGCCAAGTGATTTCCATTTTGGAAATCTGTTCCAAAGTATTCCCCGCATAATATAGAGAACTATCCCACCTAGCAACATGTCGTTGAAAAGACGAATGTGCCAGACGTCCAATAGACGTTCGGTTTTGGTTGAAATTATAAATTGAAAACAACATAATTTCAATGTATTTGCATACACATGTGCACAGTATCAGAAATTGGTCTATGAACAATTTTATTAACAATCATACATCACAATTTATTTGCAACATTCAAGTGCTAATTAACTGTATTCCACTACTGAAGAAGCATTAATAACCTACTCATATTTCAAACATCCAGCGTGACAAAATATACATTTTTATTTATTCCATGCCTCACCATTAATTTATTGCCAATACATATTAACAAATCGGTTTCCATTCTGTTTTGATATTTCATATTTACATTTCATGTAACATTGACACTGAACAAAAATATAAACTCAACATGTAAAGTCTTAGTCCCATGTTTCATGAGCTGAGCTAAAAGATCCCAGAAATGTTCCACATGCACAAAAAGCTTATTTCTCTTGTCCTTTGCTAAGATAATCCATCCACCTGACAAGTGTGGCATATCATGAAGCTGATTTAACAGCATGGTCATTACACAGGTGCACCTTGTGCTGGGGACAATAAAAGGCAACTCTAAAATGTGCAGTTTTGTCACAAAACACAATCCCACAGATGGCCCAAGTTTTGAGGGAGCATACAATTGGCATGCTGACTGCAGGAATGTCCACCAGAGCTGTTTGTAGTTGTATGTCACCTCCAATGTCGTTTTACAGAATTTGGCAGTACATCCAACCGGCCTCACAACCTCAGACCATGTGTAACCATGCCAGCCCAGGACCTCCACATCCGGCTTCTTCACCTGCAGGATCATCTGAGACCAGTCACCCGGACAGCAGAAGAATCTCTGCACAAACTGTCAGAAACCGTCTCAGGGAAGCTCATCTGCGTGCTCATCGTCTCCACCAGGATCTTTTATATTTTCTTTTTTTTACTCCTTTTTCTCCCCAAATTTGTTGTATCCAATTGGTAGTTAAAGTCTTGTACCATCGCTGCAACTCCCGTACGGACTCGGGAGAGGAGAAGGTAGAGAGCCGTGCATCCTCTGAAACACAACCCAGCCAAGCCGCACTGTTTCTTGACACAATGCCCGCTTAACCCAAAAGCGCACCAATGTGTCGGAGGAAACACCGTACACCTGGCGACCGTGTCAGCGTGCACTGCGCTCGGCCTGCCACAGGATTCGCTAGTGCGCGACGGGACAAGTACATCTCTGCTGGCCAAACCCTCCCCTAACCCGGACGATGCTGGGCCAATTGTGCGCCGCCCCATGGGTCTCCCAGGCGCGGCTGTCTGCGACAGAGCCTGGAATTTAACCTGGATCTCTAATGGCACATCTAGCACTGCCCCATCGTGGAGGTGGGGCTATGATATGGGCAAGCATACGCTACAGACAACGAACACAATTGCATTTGTCCTGAGGCCCATTGTCGTGGCATGCATCCTCCACCATCACCTCATGTTTCAGCATGATAATGCACAGACCTATGTCGCAAGAATCTGTACACAATTCCTGGAAGCTGAAAATGTCCCAGTTCCTCCATGGCCTGCATTCTCACCAGACATATCACCCATTGATCATGTTTGGGATGCTCCGAATCGACGTGTATGACAGCGTGTTCCAGTTCCCGCCAATATCCAGCAACTTCGCTGAGCCATTGAAGAGGAGTGGGACAACATTCCACACGCTACAATCAACAGCCTGATCAACTCTAAGCGAAGGAGATGTGTCGCGCTGCATGAGGCAAAAGATGATCACACAAGATACTGACTGGTTTTCTGATTGACGCCCCTACCTTTTTTTTAAAGGTACCTGTGACTAACAGATGCATATCTCTATTCCCAGTCATGTGAAATCCCTAGATTAGAGCCTAATTATTTAATTTAAACTGACTGATTTCCTTATAGGAACTGTAACTCCGATTTTTTTTATTTCAATGTTGCATGTTGCATTTATATTTTTGTTTAGTGTAGTTAATCATAATTATTTATGCAACCAACTAAGAATTGCTATGTACAATTATATTGTTTACAAACAATGGAGTAAAACAAGCTTATAATTTGGGTTAGACATTGTATCCTATTCTTACTCTTTTACCCAATGGCATCAACATATTGGAAAACAATTGAACCAACCAATCAACCAACTCTTGCAAAACACATATCTTAGTCCATCTTAGTATGAAAAACAGTATAAATTCAGTATGTATCTTCCACCTTGTCAAAATTGTGCATGGTATGTACACTGAGTGTACAAAACGTTATGAACACCTGCTCTTCCATGACAGTCTGAACAGGTGAATCCAAGTGAAGGTCTGGATGCAATCAGGCCACCAAATATACAGTACATAAGCAATGTAAAGAAAAATGTGGGGAAAATGACTTTCATAATAACAAAAAACAAAAGTGTGTGTCTGAGGGGAAATAAACTTTCATAAAACCAAAAAGGGTGAGAAATTACATGAATATCGGTGGGAAATTTGCACTAATGTAAATGAACATAGATGATGTAACATATTCTCTTTTACTTGCGTGACAAATATTTACCATCAAAACCATGTGTGACCGCCTGACCGTCCTCCCTCAAGCGTCTTATCGCGCCACCTCAAATTCCTTGCTGGCACACGTGACCACCCTCCTGAAGCGTTTTACCAGTCAGCGCTACACCAAAAGCTAGTCGATGGCACAACTTCAGGATGAGGAGTAACTCTGCCACGGTTCGTTGGACAAAGCCTACAGGGAAATGAATGCCACTTTTGAAGGGGTTTTGGATAAACGCTGAAAATAAGGTCTGTGGTCCAAGAGCCTCAGGCCCTCCGGAAGGGGAGAAAGAGAAAAGATTAGGGTTAATGAGAGCATGACTAAGATAGTACCACATGCACTGAGAGTTGAGAATTATCAATATTGTTGCTGTGGATCCTAGATAATGAAACACACACACCTGTTTGACCTCGCGGTGATACTGTAGGCCTAGTTTTTTCAGAGTATTTTTTTTATTTTTTCCTGAGTCAATTCAGGTAGCAGACCGCTGTCTGGTACAGGTACCCCCACCACACTCACCTCTCTCTCCCGAGGTTTCGCTCGCCTCCAGCACTCACGCACTGTTGGGGCGAGTGACTCTGAACTTACAATGGCTAGCCCCAAGTCGTTATATATTTCATATTTTTCTTGTGCATTTTGCTATTTTGCTATTTGCCTCATGACTCCTGCATACTTTGTTGACTACAAACTTTCTCTACACAAACGTGGGACAGACTATGTTTGTTCCCACACTGGGGACTCTGACTCTCTATTGGTTACACAGACTTTTGGCCTCCCATCCTATTCTAACCACCAATCACCGGCTTTGTATTCATGTTACCTGCACATTCAGATGTCATACATCAGCACTGCAGAGCTCTCCCTGTCCTATGCCGTGCCTTGATTGTATTACTGTTGATCATATCTGGAAATGTGCATGTACACTCTGGCCCATCTACTGTTGCTAGCCCCACTTCTGATTTGTGCTCTGATATCTGCTTCACTGATTTCTGCTCTCGTAAAAGCCTGGGTTTTCTGCACGTTAACACTAGAAGCTTATTACCTCAAATGGATCAATTGAAAGTGTGGGTTCACAGTTCCAATCCAGATGTGTTGGTCATTACTGAGAAGTGTTGGAAGAATGTTTTGAATACTGATGTTAACCTTGCTGGTTACAACCTTTTTCGGCGAGACAGATCTTCCAAAGGTGGGGGAGTGGCAATCTTTACCAAGGATCACCTTCAGTGCTCGGTTGTCTCCACCAAGTCTGTCCCCAAACAATTCGATTTTCTGGTTTTAAACGTTAAACTTTCAAATAGCTCTTCTTTGACTGTTGCTGGATGCTATTGTCCTCCATCAGCACCGGCCTGTACCCTACCTGCCCTAATCTCTTTCCTGGCCCCTTACACTAAGTCTGAATTTGTCCTGCTTGGTGACCTAAACTGGGACATGCTTATACCACCAGATCAAGTCCTAAAGCAATGGGAATCCCTAAATCTTTCTCAGATTATTACCAATCCCACAAGGTATGACTCCAAACACCCAGAAAAGGCTACTCTTCTCAATGTTATCCTCAAAAATAATCCTGATAGGTATCAGTCTGGTGTTTTCTGTAATGACCTTAGTGATCACTGTTTTACAGCCTGTGTTCGTAATGGCTGCTCAGTGAAACGACCTGTCCTGATTTGTCATAGACGCTTGCTAAAAAACTTTCATGAGCAAGCCTTCCTTCATGAACTGGCCTCTGTAAAATGGTATAGAATCAGCTTGATCCCCTCTGTCCAAGACGCTTGGACCTTCTTTTTTGATAATTTCAGTGGTATTGTTAACAAACACAGCCCCTGGTTTGACCGTGATCTTGTAGAGTTACTCCACTTTAAGAATTGCATTTGGTGAAAGGCTCCGCACACGCATACTGGCTTTCGTTCAGGCAAACGAGAAATAAGTGCACTCAGGTGTAACGGTTTTCTTCCATTGGTGAAGGAGAGGACCAAAATGCAGCGCGGCTAGTGTTCAACATATTTAATAAACAAAGAGACGAATACGTGAACACTATACAAAAATACAAAATAACAAATGTGAAAACCGAGACAGACCTATCTGGTGCAGAACATAAACACAGAGACAGGAAACAATCACCCACAAAATCCCAACACAAAACAAGCCTCCTATATATGATTCTCAATCAGGGACAACGATTGACAGCTGCCTCTGATTGAGAACCTTATTAGGCTGGACACAGAAACAGACAAACTAGACACACAACATAGAATTCCCACCCAGCTCACGTCCTGACCAACACTAAACAAGCAAAACACATAAGAACTCTGGTCAGGACGTTACAGTACCCCCCTCCTGAGGTGCGGACTCCGAACGCACCCCTAAAACTCAAGAGGAGGGTCTGGGTGGGCATCTGTCCGCGGTGGCGGCTCCGGCGCAGGACGAGGACACCACTCTACCACTGTCTTTGTCCCCCTCCTTAGCGTCCTTTGAGTGGCGACCCTCGCCCCCGACCTTGGTCTAGGAACCTTCACCAAGGCCCCCCCTAGATAGAGGAGATAGCTCAGGACAGAGAGGTAGCTCAGGACAGAGAGGTAGCTCAGGACAGAGAGGTAGCTCAGGACAGAGAGGTAGCTCAAGACAGAGAGGTAGCTCACGACAGAGAGGTAGCTCACGACAGAGGGGCAACTCCGGACTGAAAAGCAGCTCTGGACTGAAGGGCAGCTCTGGACTGAAGGGCAGCTCCGGACTGAGTGGCAGCTCCGGACTGAGTGGCAGCTCCGGACTGAGTGGCAGCTCCGGACTGAGTGGCAGCTCCGGACTGAGTGGCAGCTCATGACTGGAGGGCAGCTCATGACTGGAGGGCAGCTCATGACTGGAGGGCAGCTCATGACTGGAGGGCAGCTCATGACTGGAGGGCAGCTCATGACTGGCAGGCGGCTCCTGACTGGCAGGCGGCTCCTGACTGGCAGGCGGCTCCTGACTGGCAGGCGGCTCCTGACTGGCAGGCGGCTCTGGCAGCTCCTGACTGGCTGGCGGCTCTGGCAGCTCCTGACTGGCTGGCGGCTCTGGCAGCTCCTGACTGGCTGGCGGCTCTGGCAGCTCCTGACTGGCTGGCGGCTCTGGCGGCTCCTGACTGGCTGGCGGCTCTGGCGGCTCCTGACTGGCTGGCGGCTCTGGCGGCTCGGGACAGACGGGCGGCTCTAATGGCTCGGGACAGACGGGCGGCTCTAACGGCTCAGGACAGACGGACGGCTCAGACGACGCTGGGCAGGCGGATGGCTCAGACGGCGCTGGGCAGGCGGATGGCTCAGACGGCGCTGGGCAGGCGGATGGCTCAGACGGCGCTGGGCAGGCGGATGGCTCAGACGGCGCTGGGCAGGCGGATGGCTCAGACGGCGCTGGGCAGGCGGATGGCTCAGACGGCGCTGGGCAGGCGGATGGCTCAGACGGCGCTGGGCAGGCAGATGGCTCAGACGGCGCTGGACAGACGAGCAGTGCAGGCGGCGTTGGGCAGACGGACGACTCTGACCTGCTGAGGCGCACAGTAGGCCTGGTGCGTGGTGCCGGAACTGGAGGTACTGGGCTGGAGACACGCACCATAGGGAGAGTGCGTGGAGGAGGAACAGGGCTCTGGAGACGCACTGGAAACCTGGTGCGTGGTGTAGGCACTGGTGGTACTGGGCTGGGGCCACGCACCATAAGGCGAGTGCGGGGTGCTGGAACTGGAGGTACTGGGCTGGGGCGGGAAGGTGGCGCCGGATATACCGGACCGTGCAGGCGTACTGGCTCCCTTGAGCACTGAGCCTGCCCAACCTTACCTGGTTGCATGCTCCCCGTAGCCCGACCAATGCGGGGAGGTGGAATAACCCGCACTGGGCTGTGTAGGCGAACCGGGGACACCATGCGTAAGGCTGGTGCCATGTACACCGGCCCGAGGAGACGTACTGGAGGCCAGATATGTTGAGCCGGCTTCATGGCACTTGGCTCAACGCTCAATCTAGCCCGGCCAGTGCGGGGAGGTGGAATAACCCGCACCGGGCTATGCACACGTACAGGAGACACCGTGCGCTCTTCCGCATAACACGGTGTCTGCCCGTACTCCCGCTCTTCACGGTAAGCATGAGAAGTGGGCGCAGGTCTCCTACCTGACTTTGCCACACTACTAGAAATTTTTGGGATTTCTTCTTGGGTTTCCGTGCTTTCTTCATAACGCCGGTTCCTCTCTCCGGTTGCCTCTGCTCTCCTAGCTGCCTCCAGCTGTTCCCATGGGAGGCGATCCTTTCCAGCCAGGATCTCCTCCCATGTGTAGCAACCATTGCCGTCCAAAACGTCCTCCCAAGTCCATTTCTCCTGGTCCCGCTGCTGCTGTCGCTGCTGCCCGTTGCCACGCTGCTTGGTCCTAGTTTGGTGGGTGATTCTGTAACGGTTTTCTTCCATTGGTGAAGGAGAGGACCAAAATGCAGCGCGGCTAGTGTTCAACATATTTAATAAACAAAGAGACGAATACGTGAACACTATACAAAAATACAAAATAACAAATGTGAAAACCGAGACAGACCTATCTGGTGCAGAACACAAACACAGAGACAGGAAACAATCACCCACAAAATCCCAACACAAAACAAGCCTCCTATATATGATTCTCAATCAGGGACAACGATTGACAGCTGCCTCTGATTGAGAACCTTATTAGGCTGGACACAGAAACAGACAAACTAGACACACAACATAGAATTCCCACCCAGCTCACGTCCTGACCAACACTAAACAAGCAAAACACATAAGAACTCTGGTCAGGACGTTACATCAGGCTAATAAACCCTCCTCGTCACAGCTGCCCGTGTCCCTTAATGTTGATGATGTGGTTGTTACTGACAAGGAGCACATGGCTGAGCTCTTTAATCACCACTTCATTAAGTCAGGATTCCTATTTGACTCAGCCATGCCTCCTTGCCCGTCCAGCATTTCCTCATCTCCCACCCCTTCTAATGCGACTATCCCCGATGCTTCTCTCTCTTTTTCCCCTGCCCCGCTACAAAGTTTATCCCTGCAGGCAGTCACTGAGTCCGAGGTGCTAAAGGAGCTCCTTAAACTTAACCCCCAAAAAACATATTTCTTCTTTAAGGTTGCTGCCCCTATCATCTCCAGGCCTATCTTCAACCTTTTTAACCTGTCTCTCCTTTCTAGGGAGGTTCTCATTTCTTGGGAGGTAGCCACTGTTTGCCCTTTATTTAAAGGGGGAGATAAAGCTGATCCTAACTGTTATAGGCCTATTTCTATTTTATCCTGTTTATCAAAAGTTTTGGAAAAACCTGTCAATAATCAACTGACTGACTTTCTTGATGTCTATAGTATTCTCTCGGGTATGCAATCTGGTTTCTGCTCAGATTATGGATGTGTCACTGCAACCTTAAAGGTCCTCAATGATGTCACCATTGCCCTTGATTCTAAGCAATATTGTGCTGCTATTTTTATTGACTTGGTCAAAGCTTTTGATACAGTAGACCATTCCATTCTTGTGGGCCGGCTAAGGAGTATTGGTGTCTCTGAGGGGTCTTTGGGCTGGTTTGCTAACTACTTCTCTCAAAGAGTGCAGTGTATAAAGTCAGGAAATCTGCTGTCTCAGCCACTGCCTGTCACCAGGGGACTACCCCAAGGCTCAATCCTAGGCCTCACACTCTTCCTAATTTACATCAACAACATAGCTCAGGCAGTAGAAAGCTCTCTCATCCATTTATATGCTGATGATACAGTCTTATACTCAGCTGGCCCCTCCCCGGATTTTGTGTTAAATGCTCTACAACAAAGCTTTCTTAGTGTCCAACAAGCTTTCTCTACCCTTAACCTTGTTCTGAACACCTCCAAAACAAAAGTCATGTGGTTTGGTAAGAAAAATGCCCCTCCTCCCACAGGTGTTATTACTACCTGGGAGGGTTTAGAACTTGAGGTAATCACCTCATACAAGTACTTTGGAGTATGGCTAGACTGTGCACTGTCCTTCTCTCAGCACACATCAAAGCTGCAGGCTAAAGTTAAATCTAGACTTGGTTTCCTCTATCGTAATCGCTCCTCTTTCACTCCAACTGCCAAACTTATCCTGATTCAGATGACCATCCTACCCATGCTAGATTACGGAGACATAATTTATAGATCGACAGATAAGGGTGCTCTCGAGCGGCTAAATGTTCTTTACCATTCGGCCATCAGATTTGCCACCAATGCTCCTTATAGGACACATCACTGCACTCCTCTGTAAACTGTCATCTCTGTATACCTGTCGCAAGACCCACTGGTTGATGCTTATTTATAAAACCCTTTTAGGCCTCACTCCCCCCTATCTGAGATATCTACTGCAGCCCTCATCCTCCACATACAACACCCGTTCTGTCAGTCACATTCTGTTAAAGGTCCCCAAAGCACACACATCCATGGGTCGCTCCTCTTTTCAGTTCGCTGCAGCTAGCGACTGGAACGAGCTGCAACAAACACTCAATCTGGACAGTTTTATCTCAATCTCTTCATTCAAAGACTCAATCATGGACACTCTTACTGACAGTTGTGGCTGCTTTGTGTGATGTATTGTTGTCTCTACCTTCTTGCCCTTTGTGCTGTTGTCTGTGCCCAATAATGTTTGTACCATGTTTTGTGCTGCTACCATGTTGTGTTGCTACCATGCTGTGTTGTCATGTGTTGCTGCCTTGCTATGTTGTTGTCTTAGGTCTCTCTTTATGTAGTGTTGTGTTGTCTCTCTTGTTGTGATGTGTGTTTTGTCCTATATATGTTTTGCATTTATTTTTAATTTTTAATCACAGGCCACCGTCCCCGCAGGAGGCCTATTGCCTTTTGGTAGGCCATCATTGTAAATACGAATTAGTTCTTAACTGACTTGCCTGGTTAAATAAAAAATACATACAAATAAATAAAAGCATTCGATGTACTGTGTTTATGTAAACCACGGCAGCCAGCATTGTAAATAAAGAAAAGATAATCAGCCTCTGTGTCTGTGAATCCTTTCCCCTTAATGTATTTTTCATGTCAGCCAGGCCCATCTTTTCAAAGAAACACCATTTATTTTCGTCTCTAGTTGAGTAAAATAATGAGTCTATTAGCGCTTCAGTCCTTGTTAAGTTTTCACTTCTTGTTACCTGGTAAATAACCAACAACCATGAATAACTACAAGGGGAATAAGGTGAGGAAACAGGCCAGGTCAGCCAGGTCATCTTTTTAAAGAAACACCATTCATTTAAATCTCTAGTTGAGTCAAATAAGTCCTTTTGTTCTGGTCACAAGACAATCCAGAAAATTGCTGTAAACAGCGCCACACTCAGGCAGAAATCGGAATGTTCCATTCTCAGCCATGCCCATCTTTTCAAAGAAAACTATTTAATTTGTATCTCTATTTGAGCAAAATAAGTATTTTTGTTGTGATCACAAGAAAATCCTAACAATTCAGGGGAAAAGCGCCACAGTCAGCAGAAAAATCTGAATGTTCTATCATAAAACGAAAACAATTAGTTTCCCTGGCTGATATGGCTGCATTGCTGCTTAGAAATAATATAACAGTAAATGAATAGATGGCATTCACTGCTATTAACCTGTCTCCAATATAATCATATAGTTTACACAGACCCACTGGGGACCTTTGACAAATACATCTACGTGTGAAAAGGTGTCCCATGGTCTGTTTTGTCAACAAACTCAATGTATTCCAAACACTAGCGATAACCAAATGATGCCACTAATTTAGGTATCCTTGTAAACGATACGCCTCTCTAGTATGTTTTATTTCAAACTGTCTGGGACTCTTTGTTCCCCTGTTAACTACTCAAAGATATTTGACTTATTAAGTCAAAGACTAAATTAACTGCAATTGAGTACACATTATGAGTCATAATACCCATAAAAGTCACCTTGTCCGAGAAAGATTGATATGGTTATCAAAACGTCTTGCCAGCTATAGCCTACATGGAACACAGCCCTTATTTTAAGTGTTTATAAAATTCCCAATGTAAAAATGAATGGTAGAAAACGATTGGGACCATTTCCCTGTTTGACCACTAGGTTTTATGGGTATTATGACACCTTTACCGTGGGGCTCTATAAGTGCTCTATCGCCATATTCCAATGGATCGAGTTATTTCACATCGGCTCCCTGATCATCTGCTCAAGAAAAAATCGTCCGGCGGCTGAATCTAGTTGATAATCCCTGGTCTAGGGAGACTATTCTTCAAGCGGCCTTGAAATGCAGACTCCAACTGCTGCTGGTTGTCATTTATTTAAAAAGTAGAAACAACATTTATTTAATCAGCTATGATGGTTTATGTAAATTGCTCAAAACGAAACATTTTCATTTGACTGAATATTACATTTGACTCACAATAATGATATTGGGTATAATAATGGAGGTAGTGTCAAAGAAGCTAGCGACCTGGTTAAAATTGTCTTACTGTTTGCCTCCAGCCTCTGGGCGCGTTCTACTGCTCAGGCGTTGCGGACGCAAGCCAAATCTAACAATTCCTGGATAGGTATTTTACATAACAGCTAACCACGTCATATGTTATAGCAATCTGGTGCCGAAAATAAATGATGTGGTAAACACAGCCTTATGAGATCTTATATATTGTGTTCTATAAAATAATCTTCATCAGCTAATGTCACTTTTTGTGAATTGTGAAGTATTTACACAATCAAATCAAGTACATAAAGCACACAAAGGCTTCAAAATTCATAAAGGGCATGTTAAAAATGCACTGTGCAGAAATCGTCCGCTATTTCCTGATTGCAAAAATTCTAATAGTTCCTCTAATTCCAGTTAATGTGACAAAACAAGAGAGAATCATTGCACCATCTAAACCGCTGTGAAATATATTTCCCATAACTCAACATATTGTATTTTCAGCTGAATGAAGCTGGTGTACAAAACCGAAAGTAAACGGCACAAAACCGAAACATAAGAACGGGAAGCATAGAAATAGCGCACATAGAACGTATCTACCACTTCTTAAACTTGCTTTCAAAGAGAACAACAGCCCTATAACACATATTTCTATTTTAATTTGTCTGGTCGCCCAAAAAGTTACATATTGCAGCTTTAACTGACTAATATTATCTCATAGAACAAAACGTAGCCGATAAAATCTCTATAACCCTGTTCTTTCCCTGTTCATTTGTCCCCTTAGGAATGGCTGAACGAACCAGAGGTAACTAATTTCCAGGTTTTAGGACTACAAGCTCTATAGCTATGGGAAACATGCTTTTCACACCACTTTTTCGTAGCAGGTTAGGAGAATTAACGTAGCAGGTTAGGAGACTGAGATTAAAGTTAGGAAAGGGTTAGGGTTTGGGAAAATGCTCTCCTAACCTGCTATGAAAATCACTTTATATTGAAGTGGCATGAAAAGAGTGTGCCCCCTATAACTATGTCTGTGTTTGAGAGCATCAAAACCATGACGTATCATAGGTCTGATTGTGAGTGACTGACTGATATACAAATAATAATGAGTCGTTATTTATTATAATGCAAGTTGATTTGTAGACCAGTCAGTCGGCAGTCGCATGCACCATCGGCTGCACTGTCGAACAAGCCCAATCTGTCAATCAGTCAATGAAGTGGCATGCAACCATTGGTTTATGTATGCAACGTCTGAGCAGGGGAACGCGACCAAAGCGAATTATGTATGATAGGGCAAAAAAATCGATATAAAAGTTGGATATTTTGATTGGTTGAAATGGGAAACGTCATCAATCGCACGATATTTGAAAGGGAAGAAAGAGATAGCAGGACACAAATGTCAGCTGAAGGGAAAAGCAAGTTACACTGAGGAATATGGTGTAATGTTATGTTTGAATCAGATAGCATGTCAAGTGGAGATGAGCGTGAGAAGAATTGGATTACAGTGGCGAATGCAAAAGGAAATAAGAGAAGTAAATTGGTAGTGGAATCTAGTCAATCCAAGCCTAGTTCTGACATTTTGTTGGTTGGAGTAAGTGTTTTGGATTAATGTTGTTACCTGGGAGATCCGATTGAAGTCTCTATAAAAATTGTGGCGCGTTGGATGAAGTGGCTGTTGATGAGAGTAACGAAAAGTGGGCTTATTATTTTTTATTTTTTTGTGTATCTATGGAACAGAAAGCGCGTGTTCTACGCCTCAAGAAGATATCGGATTGGAATGTGTCATGTGTTGCTCTTCGAAGCAGGGCGCCTATCAAGGGTGTTATCTCTGGGGTGGCACTAGAAGTAAATGCAAAGAATATACAGCATGTGAAGAATTGGATCAAGTGGTCGGTGCACACCAACTGACCTGCATGGTGGAAGCTCACTCCATCCATTCGATAATTTTTTGCTGAAGTGTCTCTCCCTTCTCACATATATTTGGGTTTTATGAGGTACCCTGTGAGAGTCTTCATGCCCAAACCCATGCAGTGTAATAAATGCAAATGTATTGGTCATGTGTCAAGTGTATGTAGATGGCAGGGGTTTCCTATGCCAGCTGAGTCTAAATGCTACAATTGTGGTTATGAACATGTACCCGAATTTCTGAAGTGTCCTGTTAGGGTGAAGGAGACGGAGGTGGTAAGAATCAGGGCTGTCCATGTCTCCTATCCGGAGGCGGTGAGAAGAGTGGAAGAAATGAGTGAAGTTGAAGAAACAATGGTAGTCGGAGTAGAGACAACAGAGAATATTCCTTGTCAACAGAGGGATCCTGACGTGTTGCATATTAGGAAGGTGGACTATGTAGGGTGTATTACTTTGGTTATCAACTGCACAGCGCAAACAGAGAGGAAATCTGAGAAAATACGCATCATTGTGAGTACCGCTGAGATTTTTTTGTGACGCAGGGATTTTACAGCAGAGGCATTACAAAGAATCGTGTTGATGAATGCTCTGACTTCACAGGCATCTGAGTCTGTTTAGGGATGGAATTTGAACTGTGACTGAAGGAGTGGGGTGTTTTTAAACAAAACCTTTTGTATGATGTCGGGCATCCCACCCCATCCCGCAATGGAATATTCTTTGTTTCAATACCCCGCACAGTAGGTGGTCTGCCATAAAACCTTGAAGAAGAAGAAGCGAAGACAGAGCAACATCGCTGGGTGAAGCATGAAGTGGTGTTGTCCCTCTCAGTTAATCTGCAGGGATTATGTGCTTTTCAACAGGTCATTGTTCAAAACTTAGCTAGCTGGGACATTCCTACTATGTTGCACATTTTGGATGTCATAATTTACATTTTTTGTGTTCTTTCAGAAAAGGACGTTTGACTTTCAGAAAAACATACAGTGCCTTCAGAAAGTATTCACACCCCTTGACTTTTTCCATGTTGTGTAACATAATTTTTTTCACTGGCCTAAACACAATACCCCATAATGTCAAAGTGGAATTATGTTTTTAGAATTTTTTACAAAATACAAAAAAATGAAAAGCTGAAATGTCTTGAGTCAACAACTATTCAATCCCTTTGTTATGGGAAGCCTAAATAAACTATATATATACAAAAGTATGTGGACACCCCTTCAAATGAGTGGATTAGGCTTTTTCAACCACACCCGTTTCTGACAGGTGTATAACATTGAGCACACAGCCATGGAATCTCCATAGACAAACATTGGCAGTAGAATGGCCTTACTGAAGAGATCAGTGATCTCTAATGTGGCATCGTCATAGGATGCCACCTTTCCAACAAGTCAGTTCGTCAAATTTATGCCATGCGAGAGCTGCCCCGCTCAACTGTAAGTGCTGTTATTGTGAAGTGGAAACATCTAGGAGAAACAACAGCTCAGCAGCGAAGTGGTAGACCACACAAGCTCACAGAATGGGACCAGCGAGTGCTGAAGCGCGTAGCACGTAAAAGTAGTCTGTCCTCGGTTGTAACACTCACTACCGAGTTCCAAACTGCCTCTGGAAGCAGTGTTAGCACAATAACTGTTCGCTGGGAGCTTCATGAAATGGGTTTCCGTGGCCGAGCAGCCACACACAAGCCTAAGATTACAGTGCGCAATGCCAAGTGTCTGCTGGAGTGGTGTAAAGTTCTCTGGAGTGATGAATCACGCTTCACCATCTGGCAGTTCGACGGATGAATCTGGGTTTGGCGGATGCCAGGAGAACGCTACCTGCCCCAATGCATAGTGCCAACTGTAAAGTTTGTTGGAGGAGGAATAATGATCTGGGGCTGTTTTTTGTGGTTCGGACTAGACCCCTTAGTTCTAGTGAAGGGAAATCTTAACGCTACAGCATACAGTGACATTCTAGACGATTCTGTGCTTCCAACTTTGTGGCAACAGTTTAGGGAAGGCCCTTTCCTGTTTCAGCATGACAATTCCCCCGTGCCCAAAGCGAGGTCCATATAGAAATGGTTTGTCGAGATCGGTGTGAAGAACTTGACTGGCCTGCCCAGAGCCCTGACCTCAACCCCATCGAACACCTTTGGGATGAATTAGAACGCCGACCGCAAGCCAGGCCAAATTGCCCAACATCAGTGCCGACCTCACTAATGCTCTTGTGGCAAGTCCCCGCAGCCATGTTTGAACATCTAGTGGAAGGCCTTCCCAGAAGAGTGGAGGCTGTTATAGCAGCAAAGGGGGACCCACTCTATATTAATAATGCCCATTATTTTGGAATGAGTCAGTCCACATACTTTTGGTCATGTAGTGTAAGTTCAGGAGTCAAAATGATCTTAACAAGTTACATAATAAGTTGCATGGACTGACTCTGTGTGCAATAATAATGTTTAACGTGATTTTTGAATGACTACCTCATCTCTGTACCGCACACATACAATTATCTGTAAGGTCCCTGAGTCGATCAGTGAATTTCAAACATAGATTCCAACCACAAAGACCAGGTAGTTTTTCCAATGCCTCGTAAAGATGGGCACCTATTGGTAGATGGGTAAAAATGAAAAAAGCAGACATTGAATATCCATTTGAACACGGTGAAGTTATTAATTACACTTTGGATGGCGTATCAATACACCCAGTCACTACAGTTGCTGAAGAGGAAAGAAACCGCTCATGGATTTCACTGAGGCCAACCACTTGACTTTTTCCACATTTTGTTAGGTTACAGCCTTATTCTAAAATTGATTAAATAGTTTTCCCCCCCTCAATCGATCTAGGAAGAGTATACATTTTAAAATGTGCAAATTTGATAAATTTTCTCTATAATTTAGCCCAACAGGGTGGAAATGTTTGAGTGAGACAAACAAACTAACATCATGAAACATGGAACATTTTATAAAACTAAGTGTTTGTATTTATTTAGCTTCAGACCATTGTTTTCCCACCCCAAAAATGTGGACACTTCCTGAATGTGATGTCATTGTGGGAAGTGGCTGTTTTTTTAAAGGGGGATTACTACAAACAATAGAGTGGAAAGTGAAATCAGGGACACACAGAGCATCTTAAATATAATAATAATAAATACAATAATCATGAAAAAAAAACAATTTGATGAGAGATTTTATGTAGGATTATAAAATAATGAAGAAAGATTTAAAATATTTAATTACTTATTTTTCTCATAGAAGTTTATTAGTAGCACACAGAGACATGGCAAAAAACCCTACATACACTAAAAACAAAATACATAAAATTCACTTCGAGATCTATATCTCTACGTTTTTAAACAACACCTAATTTTATATTCAAAGCCCTTTAGAATACAAATTTTACACTAAATAAGAGGTGTTATTTCCTGGGGACCCAGCTAGTAGCTACATTTCTACAGCTTGTTCTTGTTTACTTTACCTTCAAAACAGACTTGCTGTACCCCTGATCAGGGGACATTATAGCCTCGAGAGACAGTGCAAAATAGTTCCTCTTCAGTTGCCAATAGAACAGACTGACAAATTACAATTTTTAAACAATGAAATAGCTAGGCCTATTGATTCTTGAAGAATGGAACATGTATAAATACTTTATGAACTTAGTTCACCTGTCATACCCCATCAGAACTCAAAATATATGCTTGTTTTACTCAATTGTTTGTCAAGAATATCATTGTAAACAAACCCTATATATTAGCCTCAAACTAAAAATGGTAAAAGCATATGCTGATTCCTGGCCTGGGCGATTGTTAGAATGATTTTAGGCAGAATGATCTACTCCTTACCCTTGCTCTGCTCTCTCTCTGTGTTGGCAGTTCTGGAGATTTATGAGACCGATGCAGAGAGAGCTGGTAATGCAGCACATGCCGAATCACAGATAAGTTGTACCTGTAATATTCATTTTATTCAAAATATGTCTCCGGCTCTGCACTCTCTCATGGAAAGTATCAGTATCCGCACCTTATCCCTTCCCTGGTGTTGGTTCTCTCTGTACACAAAGTCACTCGTTGTTTTTTCACATCCTCACATGGTTTCTCTTATTACTTTTATGCTGATGGCACTCAACTATCTTTCACCCAACCCCCATGAAACATATGATCTCTGTGTGTCTGGCAGACATCTCTCCTTGGATGTTGGTCCACCAGCATTGCTATTCTATCCTTAGGAAGGCCTGCCAGCTTCAAGACCCCTCCATCATGGTTGACAACATTTGTGTCCACCTCCCAGACTGAAAATAACCTTGTTTTGACCTTGGACGACACCTTTGCTTGGATGTTGGTCCATGTGAGGTAGGCGTCACAGTGGATGTGCAGTGACTTTCCAGTCAAACGTGGTTCCTTGTGGTTGTGTTTTTGTATAAGTCACAGTATACAAGTCAAATCAGTTTATGTAAAAAATATATATACATATATTTGAATACAGCGTGTCCTTGTTTCACCTCTGTCCATGTTTCCTCAGGCTATTCCTGGTCTATTGGCAGTTAACACAACTTTCCATCTCAGACAGGTGGGACACTCACTATATACACTTTATGATGAGGTGATTTGGTAAGTCAGTGTGAGTCAAGAAAGATGGAATGATCTGTTGACATTGGGATGAAACTACGCCCAATTAGGCTGACCCCCACCTCTTTTTTTTGTTTCTATTTTTAGAATAGAAGTCGTAGGCCTATTCACCTGTAATGTTTACATTGTTTCTTAATTATTGTTTTTTTTTATGACTGTATCCCAGATATCTAATGTAATCTCAAAGTTTGTCTGAATTCTTGAAGTGTGGATCAGTCCCTATTTTGGGCATTCTAAATAGAGCAGTATTGTTTTCTCTTTATAGTGGCCTAGTTTCTTATGTCATATGAGAAATATTCTATTTTGGATGCCCACTGTGTGCCCAAATAGTTTTGTTGATCTTGAAGTTGTTATTGTGAGTTACCTCTGCCAGTGACCCAGAGGTTCTGAATACCTGGCAGAAACACATAGGCTATGTCCCAAATGGCACCCTATTCCCTATATAGTGCGTTACTTTTGACCAGAGTACCCATAGGTCTCAGTTCAAAAGTAGTGCACTATATAGAGAATAGGGTGCCATTGGGGATGTGGCAATGCATTTCACGGAAATCACTGATCCAGAGTTCAGAGATGTTTTTCGGATTCACCAAGAGCACAACGTGAAATTGTAGTTTGTGAATTATTACTCAGATTTTTTATTTAGTGTTTTGTAACCATAAAGTTACATAACCTCTTTTATAAATATATTTGATAACTTTTCGGTTGGGTACATTGCAGAGAATGGAAATTGACATTTGGGACAGGGCTATGTATAGTGTTATAGCTGAGGCCTAATATTATTGAACACACTGACATGGAAACATAAAAGACGTTCTATATCAGGTTCCACTGTTTTGGAAATGATCTATAGTGACATCTGTCACTGACTGTCATAGGCTATAACTTATCGTCACCCGGCACAGACAGAAGAGGACTGGCCACCCCTCATAGCCTGGTTCTTTTCTAGGTTTCTTCCTAGGTTCTGGCCTTTCTAGGGAGTTTTTCCTAGTCACCGTGCTTCTACACCTGCATTGCTTGCTGTTTGGGGTTTTAGGCTGAGTTTCTGTACTGCACTTTGGGATATCAGCTGATCTAAGAAGGGCTATACATTTGATTTGATTTTAACCTACATGGGGTAATCTACAAAATACAAGTTTATTGATTAGAGATTATTATTTCAAAAATATGACATAGGGGTCAATATGTTCCTAAAGGCGACTGTGACAAATACAAGCAGATTAACATCTCTTTTATGTAGAAGCCAATCGATTTATTTCTGCAGGTGCTGCCCAGAATCCACTTTTATGGCCATTTGGCAGCCATCATCGTCTGTCTAATGGTTAACTCATTGGGTTCTGAATAGCTGGGAACTCTAAAATCATAAATTAAAAACCTTAGTGAAGAGGAAAACATTTTTGTTTGGAACTACTGCTATTGTTTGGAAATAAATTGCGTTAGGAGAATAATGTGACTGTTAAGACTGTCCTCTTGGTTGACTTGGTAAAGCTTTAGGTCTAATCACCAACAACGACGAGACAGCGTATAGGGAGGAGGTCAGAGACCTGGCCGTGTGGTGCCAGGACAACAACCTCTCCCTCAACGTGATCAAGACTAAAGAGACGATTGTAGACTACAGGAAAAGGAGGACCGAGCACTCCCCCATTCTCATCGACGGGGCTGTAGTGGAGCAGGTTGAGAGCTTCAAGTTCCTTGGTGTCCACATCACCAACAAACTAACATGGTCCAAGCACACCAAGATTTGGCATGGGTCCTCAGATCCTCAAAAGGTTCTACAGCTGCACCATCGAGAGCATCCTGACTGGTTGCATCACTGACTGGTATGGCAACTGCTCGGCCTGCGATCGCAAGGCACTACAGAGGGTAATGCGTACGGCCCAGTACATCACCGGGGCCAAGCTTCCTGCCATCCAGGACCTCTATACCAGGCGGTGTCAGAGGAAGGCCCTAAAAATTGTCAAAGACTCCAGCCACGCTAGTCATAGACTGTTCTCTCCGCTACCGCATGGCAAGCGGTACCGGAGTGCCAAATCTAGGTCCAAGAGGCTTCTAAACAGCTTCTACCCTCAAGCCATAAGACTACTGAACATCTAATCAAATGGCTACCCAGACTACTTGCATTTCCCCCCCCCCCCCCCCCTCCTCTTTTACGCTGCTGCTACTCTCTGTTATTATCTATGCATAAGTCACTTCAATAACTCTACCACATGTATATATTACCTCAATTACCTCGACTAACCGGTGCCCCCACACATTCTGTACCGGTACCCCCTGTATAAAGCCTCACTATTGTTATTTTACTGCTGCTCTTTAATTAGTTGTTACTTTATTTTTATTTTTTGTTGGTATTTTTCTTAAAACTGCATTGTTGATTAAGGGCTTGTAAGTAAGCATTTCACTGTAAGGTCTACACCTGTTGTATTCGGCGCATGTGACAAATACATTTTGATTTGATTTGATTTGAGGGGACATTTCCATATCTCTCCACACTAGAGGGCAGTATGTACATTATATTTGTCCATGAACAAATATTTGCCCGAGTGCAAATAAGGCCAACTTTGCATCATATCAAATACAAATCTTTGACTGAGTCAGTGTTGCTATAAATGGATACCCCAATGACCATGTTTAGAGAAAGAAAATAACACAAATGTTCTGCATGTATTCTGCTATGTATAGATCATAGAGGAAAACAGGTCACTCTAATCAGATGATGTTTGACATAAACTTCCCCTCTCTCTAATTAGTGTATAAATTACACCATACACAACCCAACGTTAACAAGAGCAATTGCAGTAAACCCAATGAGCTGCAGGCTGTATCAGGTCATCTCCTGGTAACGTCTCAGAGTCTGGGTCTAGATTAGGACCAGAAGTGAGGTGAGTCTCTCTGGGCATAGTATGTCTGTTCAGAGGTATGCAACATTACAGAACCCTCCGATCGAAATGTATTGTGTAGAACTATGATCGTCTGCCGAGTAGAATTGAAAGTAGATTGAATTTCTAGCTGCAACATTCTGAATGTTTCACTAAATACAAACCAGTTTAGGACCAGAGGTGAGGTGAGGCTCCCTGATCAGAATGGCACTGGGCCATCTGATACTGCAGCTAGCTGGAGCAGGATGATGGCATAGCCCAGGGGTGAAGAATTCACTATGCTATTCTCCTTCCCTGGCTACTAAAGGCAAGTGATATCTTACAGTAGAGGGCTCTTTTTATTCTCCAGAAGAGGGATAAAACCTGGACTCACTCAGAATAATCTTTCAATATTGAATCTATAAATAATAAATCAAATTAATACATTTATGTGAATTAGTGTTAGAGTTAATATGATCTTAATTAAATATCGACAACAGCTATGGCATCCTTTGACCTCTGCTGCTTAAAAATAAATGTCATATTTCAAGAATATTTCCATGCCAATCTATTATTCCGCAGTAAATGGCCCCTGTATCCACTCTGTAGAAACCTACAGACAATAACGTGGTATTCTTGCACACAGTGATCAGTAGTGTTATACAATGTAGCCTTCAGCAAATTGGTAGGCCTTAATTAAAAAATCCCTTATGATATTCTGTTGCGTTCCTTTCAATTATAAGAACCAGATGCAAACATGAATTCATGTTGCATAATGATAACATACATACTGTGGTATCCCCAGGGAATGACAGTAACACTGAGATAGATTGTGAATTCTGCACAGCCAGGTTCTCAACGTGTCTTACTGCATGTCATCCGTCACTGTCATGCCAGAGTATGAATGCATAACATTTATTTTAGTGATAAACCTAACATTGGATACCTGTTTCTGTTTTTGCTTCCTGATTCATAAGTATCATTGGCTCTTATAGACTCGCCCACACTAACAGTAGTGATTGTATTATTAATGGAAAAAATATTGGTTTGAAAGTGAAGGACCTCCTGTGAAAGTGAAGGACCTCCTGTTACTTCATAAAGGTTTCAGCAATATTCATAATTAAACTGCCTCAACCTGAGTTGCCATTCAAAACTATATGTTCTCTTGCACTCTAATAACTTCGACACAGCTAAAATAATGAATGACAGGCATGATGATATTCCTTGACAGGTTATTACAATTTTAGGTTTTATTATGACTTTATATTGTATTTTGTGTCTGAAACACAGTTTAATCATTAGGCTATAGTAAAATGACTGTAGCTTGCCAAACACAGGGCTGTACTTCCACAGCCTCTGTCAAGGGAAAAGCAGTCAGCAGCAGCAGTCCAAAATCCAGAGAGAGGCAGAGAGCACAGCGGGAGAGAAGGAAGGAGGACTGTAAACTCCGCCTCCGGACTCGATCATTTCACATTCCTTATTCACAGCCCCTCACGTTAGAGAATATAGAGAAAGGGAGAAGAAGGGCACAAGAAGAAGGAGAGCAAAACGACAATGGCAATAATCAAAACGTCTGAGCTTGACATATCCGATCATAGCGCATCTGCAACGTCGACTTGGGCATGGAGCACTCGCGCCATACACAGAGCTCAGCTGAATGACGTTACACCTGGTTTGAGGACAAAATGAGGGTCATCTTCATCCAGAACGCCGGTTTCGTCGCTGCTTTCTCGGGAGGCAATGACGCTGACGGTTTCGCCTGTTAGTTGTGAGTTAACGATGTTGGCAGCATTTTTACGGTAGATTATGTGAACGGCCTAGAATAAACGAAAGACTATGAGATAATAATGCCAGTATAGGCTACTACACGGATAACGAGAATAGAATAGCCCGATGTTTAAATAACCTAAATCTTTTTTTTTCTTTCTGGATTGCTACATTTTGAGCACCATTGTTCATACCCGAGGAGACATACAATCGAAAGTGGATTCAGCTTCCGACATGCATTCGTCTGTCGAATTCTGAATACATATTTAGAGGACTGTAGCCCTAGAATATACCTTCATAGTAAAACATGTATAATATGCATTGCATTATGTATCAGGCGCGTAAAGACAGGTGATGTCACATGTCTCCTTTATAACCTTTTGCTTTTTTATTTAATCGTATAATAATGACTCACTCTTATAAGCCGACAAAGGAATGACTAGGTGTGGAGAGAATTCTTTGATCAGAAAAGAATGAACAAAGGGAGTGATCATTAGACAATCGGAATAATTTCTATGTTTATTACTATAATATTTACGCATTATTCCTTGTAATTTATTTTATTTATTACGACTATTATTAGGCCTATAATAAGTATAACTATAGTATAAATATTTGTAACAAATAGCTTAGTTTAAGATATTTAACCGTGGGAAGTTAGTTTGAATACTTCCCTAGAGATGGAAACAGCTTGTCTC
This sequence comes from Salvelinus alpinus, assembly GCF_045679555.1. NCBI lineage: Eukaryota > Metazoa > Chordata > Actinopteri > Salmoniformes > Salmonidae > Salvelinus > Salvelinus alpinus. The sequence continues at coordinate 43,525,486 of NC_092094.1, forward strand.
TCGGCCCACCGAGGGCTGACCCGTCCTGAGGCCAAACAACCCCCCACCGCAGTGGGTAAACCATCTAGGGGTGACCTGTCCCCTCCATCGCTACCTGCCGGTCATTCAATGGCAGAAAGCGATGGCAGCGGGAGAAATTCAGGCTTCAAGAAACACCACCACAAGCATAACCTGAAACACCGCTACGAATTGCTCGAGACTCTCGGAAGAGGGACCTATGGCAAAGTCAAGAAGGCAATTGAACGACACTCCGGCAGAGAGGTGAGACATTTATTTATGCATAGGGATTTTCAAAACTCTTTATGTATAGGGATTTCAAGAACCATGTATGCCTGAGACATCTGTAAAAGTTATTCTTGCGTTTACACAGGTAGCCAATTCCGATCTATTTTTCACTAATTGATCTTTTGACCAATCAGATCCGGAAAATATCTGATGTAATTGGCCAAAATACCAATTAGCGGGAAAAGGATCAGAATTGGGCTGCCTGTGTAATTTAAGTCTACAGACCTGAGACGCCCAATCCTGAGTCATAGAAAACATAGCTACAACAAAGAGGCCCCAAATAGCTACTTTGCTGTGCTCTAGACATGTGCGTCTTTTTCCCCTCTGGGAATTCCCCCGTGCTCATAAGGCCCTAGAGGCCCTGGGAATATCTTTAGCACGCGCTGTCCTCAACGATACACATCATTGAAACAGGCCAACACTCCTCCAAGATACTTCAGCCTACTCACATTGAATGGGCTGGAATGTGCCATTTATTGCTGTAAGGTTAAGAGGTTTCTAGTTTGGCAAACTCAAACTTGAGAGCTGGCCTAGAATAACACCTCTTTTTGATGTTGTTGAAGTAATTGAACTGCATGTTAAAAGAATATATCTATATTTTTTAATGTAACCTTTATTTACAGTTGAAGTCGGAAGTTTCGAGTCATTAAAACTCGTTTTTCAACCACTCCACACATTTCTTGTTAACAAACTATTGTTTTGGCAAGTCGGTTAGGACATCTACTTTGTACATGACACAAGTAATTTTTCCAACAATTGTTTCCAGACAGATTATTTCACTTAAAATTCACTGTATCACAATTCCAGTGGGTCAGAAGTTTACATACACTAAGTTGACTGTGCCTTTAAACAGCTTGGAAAATTCCAGAAAATGATGTCATGGCTTTAGAAGCTTCTGATAGGCTAATTGACATCATTTGAGTCAATTGGAGGCGTACCTGTGGATGTAGTTCAAGGTCTACCTTCAAACTCAGTGCCTCTTTGCTTGACATCATGGAAAAATCTAAAGAAATCATCCAAGACCTCAGAAAAAAATTTGTCAACCTCCTCAAGTCTGGTTCATCCTTGGGAGCAATTTCCAAACGCCTGAAGGTACTGTACAAACAATAGTACGCAAGTATAAACACCATGGGACCACGCAGCCGTCATACCGCTCAGGAAGGAGACGCGTTGTCTCCTAGAGATGAACGTACTTTGATGCGAAAAGTGCAAATCAATCCCAGAACAACAGCAAAGGACCTTGTGAAGATGCTGGGGGAAACAGATACAAAAGTATCTGTATCCACAGTAAAACGAGTCCTATATCGACCTAACCTGAAAGGCCGCTCAGCAAGGAAGAAGCAACTGCTCTAAAACCACCATAAAAAAACCAGACTACGGTTTGCAACTGCACTTGGGGGCAAAGATAGTACTTTTTGGAGAAATATCCTCTGGTCTGATGAAACAAAAATAGAACTGTTTGGCCATAATGACCATCGTTATGTTTGGAGGAAAAAGGGGGAGGCTTGCGAGCTGAAGAACACCATCCCAACCGTGAAGCACGGGGGTGGCAGCATCATGTTGTGAGGGTGCTTTGCTGCAGGAGGGACTGGTGCACTTCACAAAATAGATGGCATCATGAGGGAGGAAAATGATGTGGATATATTGAAGCAACATCTCAAGACATCAGTCAGGAAGTTAAAACTTGTTCGCAAATGGGTCTTCCAAATGGACAATGACCCCAAGCATACTTCCAAAGTTGTGGCAAAATGGCTTCAGGACAGTAAAGTCAAGGTATTGGAGTGGCCATCACATAGCCCTGACCTCAATCCTATAGAACATTTGTGGGCAGAACTGAAAAAGCGTGTGCGAGCAAGGAGGCCTACAAACCTGACTCAGTTACACCAGCTCTGTCAGGAGGAATGGACCAAAATTAACCCAACTTATTGTGGGAAGCTTGTGGAAGGCTACCCAAAACGTTTGACCTAAGTTAAACAATTTAAAAACAATGCTACCAAATACTAATTGAGTGTATGTAAACTTCTGACCCACTGGGAATGTGATGAAAGAAGTAAAAGCTGAAATAAATAATTCTCTCTACTGTTATTCTGACATTTCACATTCTTAAAATAAAGTGGTGATCCTAACTGACCTAAGACAGGGAATTTTTACTAGGATTAAATGTCAGGAATTGTGAAAAACTGAGTTTAAATGTATTTGGCTAAGGTGTATGTAAACTTCAGACTTCAACTAGGCAAGTCAGTTAAGAACAAATTCTTACAATGACGACCCACCGGGGAACAGTGGGTTAACTGCCTTGTTTAGAGGCAGATCTACATATTTTTACCTTGTCAGCTCAGGGATTCAATCCACCGAGCTTTCGGTTACTGGCCCAATGCTTTAACCACTAGGCTACCTACCGCCCCTATGACTGTGTCCCTTTGACCAATGTCCCTCAACTTTTTTGTTTTTGTTTGTGTCTTGGTGTTGGTCAACAATTTCCTGGAGTTTCTCCATGACTTTGAGGACAGCAGCATGTCATTGCATGCTCGTCATCTGCCCCCATGCACCATATTTGGAGACCCATGCACCTCACCTCTTCAGATATTTCTATGTGCTGCATCATTTTACCCATGATCCCCTTTTGGCAGAACGAGAGGAAATTTCCTTACGTGTGTTCAGATTCAGAATGCCAGGGGGGAAACTCAGTCGGGTCAACATGTCCCTCTGTGTTCCATAGCTCCTGGCACATGCATGCTTGGTGGGGGCACCATAAACCCATAGCTCAAATAGCACCCTCACATGACCTGCCTGGCTGGTGCCAATGCTTTATGGCATCAATGCCTTATTGCAAGTTTTCCAACTCATTAAACAGACAGGGTGCTTGGTTCAAGTGAAAATCAGGATCTGTTTGGGTCTGTTTTTAAAAGCCTAGTCACATTTGGTGAAATGTTTAAGGCTATTATGTTATATCCCATTAATAACCGCAGTTTCACCACTTTGTATGTCATTGCCATCTCCACATGCCCTGACATCATTCTAGAGATTTATGGAGTGATGGTAATGCCTGATCCCCATGCATTCCTCCTCTATCAGTTAGCCTGGCCTGGCTTAGTTCTTCAGCCCTTAATGATTCCACTTCAAATAGCAGGCAGCAGAGCTGACTCTGGAACAGTGTGTAGGTGGTAGCTAATTATAAATCAACCTGAACTGTTGCCGTTGAATGTGTCACAACATTATTACCAGTACAAGTGGCCATGGGCCCTTTGTAAATCAACACTTGAGTACATTCAGTTCAGAGGCACCCAGACAGAGATAGAGAGGGTGTGCAGACTGTGGCCCCAGGGCACTTGTGTCTGGCATGGTGCTGTGAAAGTGTACATGACCCCTGACCTAAAGAGCCCCTGGTGTCCATATGATAGAGATAGCAACAGGGTGAGAGATCGTTATGGAATCCCTCTGCTGGCCCTGCCCGTATTACTTTCCCTGGCATGCCCCGGCTTCCTTTGCAGCTAGACTAAATGAGAAGAGCAAAAGGGCAAAGAGAAGAGACTGATGACTTGTGTTTGTGGGTTTATCATTGAAGAGAGATTGATTAGATGTCTGGGTGCATGAGAGCATGTGTTCAAGTGTGACAGCCTGTAGACATAGAATCTGCACAACCTTCTGTTGTGTTTGTCGGCTGCTCACTTTGGATGGAAAGCCAGTGTGTCTGTGTCCTCATACAGTATGTGTGGTTTGATTTGACTACTGTATGTGTGGTTTGATTTGACTACTGTATGTGTGGTTTGATTTGACTACTGTATGTGTGCATGGGCTTGGATGTGCAAAGGTCAATGTGTATGCAATTCTGACTCTTGTGTCAGTGTGTTTGGGTGCATAAGGGCTCCCGAGTGGCACAGTGGTCTAAGGCACTGCATCTCAGTGCTATAGGCGTCACTACAGACTCTGGTTCGATTCCAGGCTGTATCACAACCGGCCGTGATTTGGAGTCCCATAGGGTGGCGCACAATTGGCCCAGTGTCGTCTAGGTTAGGGTTTGGCCGGGCTAGGCTGTCATTGTAAATAAGAATTTGTTATTAACTGACTTGCCTTGTTAAATAAACATACATTTTTTAATAAAAGGTGCGTGTGTGTGCTTACATGCGTGTATGCGTGTCCGTTTTAGTGTGTGTGAGGGAGGAGATGCCTTGCGCAAAGGGAAAAGGTTGTGGTGACAGCAGTGGGCATTGACACATGAAAGGCCGTCCCCAGCTGGAAATAAGACACAAATGGAAAGTTATTATCCTGTGGGGGGGTCCAAAGCACAGGGAGGGAGGGAGGGAAAGAGTGAGGGAGGGATGGGGGAGGAGAAGGGAGAGAGGGAGATGGGAGGAGGGGAGCAGTTTAAAGATAGGGGACCACATCATAATGGGAGGGGTGGGCTTTAGTTTAGGGGTTAGAAAGTCACATTCATATGAGTTTAAAGCACTCGATTACCTCACCCCCAAACAATGGATTCACTGGGGATTAATTGGGAGGAGAAAATTACTGAGATTCACTGTTATGGGCTGTAGTTGTGCAGTTTTCAGCAGTTTTTCTTCTTCACTCTGGCACTGTGGTAAAAAGATGGCTCAGCTCTCTCAATCAATCATAGGGTCCTCCCTGCTATTGTTAACTCCCCTGACACACACACACACACACACACACACACACACACACACACACACACACACACACACACACACACACACACACACACACACACACACACACACACACACACACACACACACACACACACACACACACACACACACACACACACACAGTCTCTCCATCCACACAAATGAACATGATCTTCAGAGAGAAAGGGGGAACTAGTGATGGATACCTCATCTATTTTAATGGGCTGAGAAACCGCCGGTCGTTGTCAGGCTCTAGTGGAGCGGAGCGCGGCCTCTCGCATCAAACACACTTCAGCCTACAGCCTGTAGAGGAGGACTATACCTGGCACAGGGTGGCTGGGCAAGGCCGGCAGGGCAGCCATCTGTGTGACTGACAGTAATAGCCCAACACTTAAAGACAAAAGCAGGGCTGCAGTACTGTAGCCAGTCAGCCAGCTGGCAGGTGGATGATACACAGGCCTGCGTGTTTAATGACCCCACCCACTCCAGGGTCCCAGGGGAGTAAGAGACGAGCCCGGTGGGATGGATGGATTTTTTTCTGCTCTCTGTATTGTTGGAATGCTGTTTCTAATAGGCTGACATATTTCTTCTTATTTCTCGTGTGTTTTTTGTTGTTGATTATTGCATTGTTGGGTTTTACGTTTGTAAGAAAGGCATTTCACTGTACTCGTACATGTGACATTAAAAACATAACTCACAGTATAATGAGGGTCAAAGGGCAGTGTATATTGATACTGTACTATCTGCAATACATGCAGCACAGTCGTCTACAAATCTCTCTAAATATTCAACCACACACACCACAGTAAGACCTTTGTGTATTTATACAGAGGGTTGCACATTTTGGGGAATATTCAGAGGTGTAAACTTTCTGTGGGAATTAACGGGAATATATGGGAATTAACAGGAATATATGGGAATTAATGGAAATATGTCACGTTCCTGACCTTATTTCCTTTATTTTGTCTTTATTTAGTATGGTCAGGGCGTGAGTTGGGGTGGGCATTCTATGTTATGTGTTTCTATGTTGGGTTCAATGTATTAGCCTGATATGGTTCTCAATTAGGGGCAGGTGTTTTACGTTTCCTCTGAGAACCATATTAAGGTAGGCTGTTCACACCGTTTGTTTGTGGGTGATTGTTGCTGTGTCTGTGTTTGTTGCACCACACGGTACTGTCTCGTTTTGTTTCGTTCGTTCTTTCCTGTTCGTGCGTTCATTGTTATATGTTCTCAAGTTCAGGTCTGTTTACGTCGTTTTGTTATTTTGTAGTTTGTTCAAGTGTTTTTCGTCTTCGTTTAAATAAATCATTATGTCTTCATACCTCGCTGCATATTGGTCCGATCCTTGTTCCTCCTCATACGAGGAGGAGAACGAACGTTACAAAATATATGCAAATGAATATTAATACCATTTAAATGTAGATGTTTATTGCATTGGATATATTTACCATATCAAATGAAGACAGAAAGAAACATTTTACTTTATCATAAGTAGACAATTGCAAATGATTAAATCCTTCCAATAGAAATTTTAAAAAACTATTTAGTTACGAATTTAACTTTAATTAAATGAGTTGACTTTTCACATGGGATGATTTCACTGAACATCAAAAGAAAGGGAATATTGAATGATCCCCAATGATCCATCGCATCTCCCAAAAACGTATTCAACATACATCTGTAAAATTATAGTCTAGAAACTAAAGCTTTGGTTGTCTTCCGCTCAGGCTTCCATGTCTTCTCCCTGGACCTCCTCAATGTCCACCTCTTGAACATCAGACTCTGAGGCCTCATCTTCACTGTCACTTTCCAACCTTGTTGAGGATGGCTCGTTGTCAGGCTCAAAAAGCCTAAAATCTGCCCGGATGGCCACCAATTTTTCAACCCTTGTATTGGTCAGCCTGTTGCGTGCTTTGGTGTGTGTTCCCAAACAAGGACCAGTTGCGCTCTGAGGCGGCTGATGTTGGTGGGATTTGGAAGATGATGGAGGCAGGAGGTGAAAGAGCCTCAGATCCACAAAGTCCCTTCCACCAGGTGGCTGATGAGATATGTTGGCACGACTGCCATATTGCATCTCCATCCCAAAGCCCTTGCTTGGAAGTGTACTTCGCCAGACTGCCAAGAACCAGACTGGCCCTCATCCGGGCCAAGGTGGCGAGACACGGTTTTGATGACACCATAGGCCTTGTTAATCTCTGCACCAGACAGGATGCGCTTGCCAGCATACAGTGCCTTGCAAAAGTATTCATCCCCCTTGACGTTTTTCCTAATTTGTTGCATTACAAATCGGATTTTAAATTGATTTTTATTTGGATTTTATGTAATGGACATACACAAAATAGTTCAAATTGAGGGCCTCCCGGGTGGCGCAGTGGTCTAGGGCACTGCATCGCAGTGCTAGCTGCACCACCAGAGTCTCTGGGTTCGCGCCCAGGCTCTGTCGCAGCCGGCCGCGACCGGGAGGTCCGTGGCCTAGCGTCGTCCGGGTTAAGGAGGGTTTGGCCGGTAGGGATATCCTTGTCTCATCGCGCTCCAGCGACTCCTGTGGCGGGCCGGGCGCAGTGCGCGCTAACCAAGGGGGCCAGGTGCACGGTGTTTCCTCTGACACATTGATGCGGCTGGCTTCCGGGTTGGAGGCGCGCTGTGTTAAGAAGCAGTGCGGCTTGGTTGGGTTGTGCTTCGGAGGACGCGTGGCTTTCGACCTTCGTCTCTCCCGAGCCCGTACGGGAGTTGCAGCGATGAGACAAGATAGTAATTACTAGCGATTGGATACCACGAAAATTGGGGAGAAAAGGGGGTAAACATTTTTCAAAAGTTCAAATTGGTGAAGTGAAATGTTAACATGTTACATGTTAAAAATAATTATAAAAAATAAAAAACGGAAAAGTGCATATGTATTCACCCCCTTTGCTCTGAAGTCCCTAAATAAGATCTGGTGCAACCAATTACCTTCAGAAGTGACATAATTAGTTAAATAAAGTCCACTTGTGTGCAATCTAAGTGTCACATGATCTGTCACATGATCTCAGTATATATACACCTGTTCTGAAAGGCCTCAGAGTCTGCAGCACCACTAAGCAAGCGGCACCACCAAGCAAGCGGCACCATGAACACAAAGGAGCTCTCCAAACAGGTCAGGGACAAAGTTGTGGAGAAGTACAGATCAGGGTTGGGTTATAAAAAAATATCTGAAACTTTGAACATCCCACGGAGCACCATTAAATCCATTATTAAAAAATGGAAAGAATATGGCACCACAACAAACCTGCCAAGAGAGGGCCGCCCACCAAAACTCACAGACCAGGCAAGGAGGGTATTAATCAGAGAGGCAACAAAGAGACCAAAGATAACCCTGGAGGAGCTGCAAAGCTCCACAGCGGAGATTGGAGTATCTGTCCATAGGACCACTTTAAGCCGTACACTCCACAGAGCTGGGCTTTACGAAAGAGTGGACAGAAAAAAAGCCATTGCCTAATGAAAAAAATAAGCAAACATGTTTGGTGTTCGCCAAAAGGCATGTGGGAGACTCCCCAAACATATGGAAGAAGGTACTCTGGTCAATTGAGTTTTTTGGCCATCAAGGAAAATGCTATGTCTGGCGCAAACCCACCACCTCTCATCACCCCGAGAACACTATCCACACAGTGAATCATGTTCGCAGCATTGTCTGTCACCAGTGCAAATACCTTCTGTGGTCCAAGGTCATTGATGTCGAGACCGGTGTGTCTGTTGTCCCTTGTGCCTGTGCTCTTGTACAATACTGGTTGAGGGGTGGAGAGGATGTAGTTAATTATTCCTTGCCCAAAAACATTCGACCACCCATCAGAGATGATTACAATACAGTCTGCTTTCTCAATGATTTGCTTGACCTTCACTTGAACACTGTTGAACTCTGCATTCAGCAAATGAGTAGATAAAGCATGTCTGGTTGGAGGGGTGTATGCTGGGTGAAGATCATTCAGAAATCTCTTCCAATACACATTGCCTGTGAACATCAGAGATGAACCAGTTGTATACACAGCTCAAGCAAGACATTCATCAGCATTTCTCTGACTACGTTCCTCCATTGAGTCAAAATAACTTCTCATTCCAGGAGGACCATGAGCTGTTGCTATCGATAAGGTGTCTGCTTCATCATTTTCACCTCGAATAGACGAAGAGGGAATTTTGTCAGAGGTTGCTTGTTGTGAGTGCTGAGGGAACTTTATGCACTTGGCCAGATTATTCTGCATCTGTTGCATTCTTCACATATGATTTGGCACAGTATTTGCAAATGTACACAGCATTTCCTTCTACATTAGCTGCAGTGAAATGTCCCCACACATCAGATAATGCCCGTGGCATTTTCCTGTAAAGATTAGAATAATAATAAAAAATAAAAAAAAATAAAAATAAAATAAAAATAGTTAAGCAGTTAGATTAAACAACTCCTTTGTAAGATACATGTTTTTAAACGAAACATGTATGGAAACAGGTGAATTAACACTCCTCAGTTAGTAGGCTCAAGCAAGTTAAAACCCACATGGTAGCAAAAACTAACTAGCAGAAATTGTTAACAAGTTAGAAATGATTTAAACACACTTTGCTGTAGGCTACTATTTACTAGTTAACAAAAAATGATGTATGTCATATAAAATACACTGCTCAAAAAAATAAAGGGAACACTAAAATAACACATCCTAGATCTGAATGAATGAAATATTCTTATTAAATACTTTTTTCTTTACATAGTTGAATGTGCTGACAACAAAATCACACAAAAATGATCAATGGAAATCAAATTTATCAACCCATGGAGGTCTGGATTTGGAGTCACACTCAAAATTAAAGTGGAAAACCACACTACAGGCTGATCCAACTTTGATGTAATGTCCTTAAAACAAGTCAAAATGAGGCTCAGTAGTGTGTGGCCTCCACGTGCCTGTATGACCTCCCTACAACGCCTGGGCATGCTCCTGATGAGGTGGCGGATGGTCTCCTGAGGGATCTCCTCCCAGACCTGGACTAAAGCATCCGCCAACTCCTGGACAGTCTGTGGTGCAACGTGGCGTTGGTGGATGGAGCGAGACATGATGTCCCAGATGTGCTCAATTGGATTCAGGTCTGGGGAACGGGCGGGCCAGTCCATAGCATCAATGCCTTCCTCTTGCAGGAACTGCTGACACACTCCAGCCACATAAGGTCTAGCATTGTCTTGCATTAGGAGGAACCCAGGGCCAACCCGCACCAGCATATGGTCTCACAAGGGGTCTGGGGATCTCATCTCGGTACCTAATGGCAGTCAGGCTACCTCTGGCGAGCACATGGAGGGCTGTGCGGCCCCCCAAAGAAATGCCACCCCACACCATGACTGACCCACCGCCAAACCGGTCATGCTGGAGGATGTTGCAGGCAGCAGAACGTTCTCCACGGCGTCTCCAGACTCTGTCAAGTCTGTCACATGTGCTCAGTGTGAACCTGCTTTCATCTGTGAAGAGCACACGCCAATCTTGGTGTTCTCTGGCAAATGCCAAACGTCCTGCACAGTGTTGGGCTGTAAGCACAACCCCCACCTGTGGACGTCGGGCCCTCATACCACCCTCATGGAGTCTGTTTCTGACCGTTTGAGCAGACACATGCACATTTGTGGCCTGCTGGAGGTCATTTTGCAGGGCTCTGGCAGTGCTCCTCCTGCTCCTCCTTGCACAAAGGCGGAGGTAGCGGTTCTGCTGCTGGGTTGTTGCCCTCCTACGGCCTCCTCCACGTCTCCTGATGTACTGGCCTGTCTCCTGGTAGCGCCTCCATGCTCTGGACACTACGCTGACAGACACAGCAAACCTTCTTGCCACAGCTCGCATTGATGTGCCATCCTGGATGAGCTGCACTACCTGAGCCACTTGTGTGGGTTGTAGACTCCGTCTCATGCTACCACTAGAGTGAAAGCACCGCCAGCATTCAAAAGTGACCAAAACATCAGCCAGGAAGCATAGGAACTGAGAAGTGGTCTGTGGTCACCACCTGCAGAACCACTCCTTTATTGGGGGTGTCTTGCTAATTGCCTATAATTTCCACCTGTTGTCTATTCCATTTGCACAACAGCATGTGAAATGTATTGTCAATCAGTGTTGCTTCCTAAGTGGACAGTTTGATTTCACAGAAGTGTGATTGACTTGGAGTTACATTGTGTTGTTTAAGTGTTCCCTTTCTTTTTTTGAGCAGTGTATATTCACCCAGTATTGTAATAAAAATATACCAGAAAGCATGTAGTTCTTGGCTCAGACAGTGTAGTAGTGTGGGCTCAATAGCATCTCATTAGTGTGCAAGATCTTGAGAATCAGCTGCACATGTGATGGAAGAGTGCACTGCACATGTGATGGAAGAATACACTGTGCATGTAGAGGGTTGCAATTCCATTGAATTGGGGATAGTTGAACCAAAATATGCCAAAAGACCTAGAATTGCCTTATGTGTATCCCACCAAAAAGGTTCATTGTTACAAGCTACAGTTTTTGACGAATTTAAGCAAAATTCCCCAAAATCCCGGGCTTAACTTCCCATTGAAAATTTTCCGAAAAAATCTGGAAATTTACTGGAAAGTTTCCGAGCCTTTGCAACCCTATTTCTACATCACCATCTCCAAGTAGAGTGTGTCCTGTATTGTACTTCTATAGGAACTGACAGATCCCGGCCTTCAATAAAAAACAGCACAAGTGAAAAACGGACCGGCAGTGCAGACAGTGTGCTGCTTCACATAGAGACAGACTGGGGACTCATGGTTTAGGATTTGGCATGAAGTGAATACAGTACTAATGCTGTTGATAACAGTGGAGGTACAACACTTCACCAATAGAGACCAGCAACTAACTAAGACCTAAAGACTACCACTCAGCGTGTGGAAACAAAACAGGGCCTTTCCTTGTTTATATTTACATCTTTTTTTTTATTCTCTGTAATCAAGTCGTGCTCTGGATGAGGAGAGTTATTCTGGTCGGGTTATTTTTATGAATTTACACAGTAATTAGCTTGGCACACTGAGTGTGTGGTTTGTACTGCTGCCTGGCTCTGGAGTAGAATTGGCCTCCACTGTAATGGACCTCTCTCTTAGTAAGGAAAGCTTTTGTCGTCCCTATAGGCTAGCTAACAGAGACTAGGGGGAGGCCAAGTAGGGGGAAGTCTCTGTTGACTTTAATTGTTTTACTCTTATCCAGAACAATTTGGTCTAAGTGCCTTGCTCAAGGGTACATCGACCTAGTCTGCTTGGGGATTCGAACCAGCAACCTATCGGTTACTGGCCCAACGCTCTTAACCGCTAGGCTACCTGCCACCCTTGACCTTAGACCTCTGGTTTGTAGTTTTTACAACAGATGTGGGTGTAGGCCTACATACTGTACGACGTGTGTAAGTGTTTGTGAGCGGCATGGTGTAAATCAACACGATACGTTGGCCTGAAAGTGTGTTCGTTTGGCACTTGCATCTACTGTAATGTCTTCACAGGCTAGTTGAGAAGGTTCAGCTCATCAATCCACTCCCCCTGCTGGCAGGCACACACACCGCCCCCGAGCTGCAGTTGCCATGGAAACCCACAGCCCAGAAACTCCCTATTCTCCTTGATGTTCTACCTGATATGTCCATTAGACCAGAGTCAGGCTAGAGGGAGTCGCCCCCGCCCCACTCCACACACATCACAGACTAGGTAGACCAAGCCCCTAGCACCAGCTGTCTGTTAATACCAGGGTGAACACTCCGTACAAAGGAGTCCTCATTACTGCACCACGCGCCAACGCTGTTTCTTTCCACCGAGAGCACCTTCCTTTTCTCCTCTAAAGAGACGGGGAATTACACAGCAGGAGCCTCTGATGACCGAGTCTCAGTGCCTCTCCTGTCTGTGTTGACTGGCTGAGTGGAGAGCAGAGGTCACAACGGGTGGGTCACTATGGGGCTCTGGGAAGGAGGGTCAAAGAGTGTTCATTTAGATTATGTTATGTACGACATACTGTATTTTGCAAAGGTCAACAGAGCAAGCATTCTGGCTGTCCAAATGTCTTTGCTGATGTACGTGCAACGAGGTGTCTGTGATATGCTATGTAGGTGTGTCGACTCGCGGTTTGACCTGCGTTGGTTTATCATCACAACCTCTTTGTGGGTTTGATTTGACCTGCCCACTAATTTTCCACATTAGTCCACGTCAACTGACAAGAACACGTGTCTGTCCTCTCTGTCCTCAGGTGGCTATCAAGTCCATCCGGAAGGAGAAGATCAAGGATGAGCAGGACATGGTTCATATCCGCAGGGAGATAGAGATCATGTCATCCCTGAAACACCCCCACATCATCTCTATTTATGAAGGTAGGGTGTCTGTCTATATGCGCACACACACACACACACACACACACACACACACACACACAGCTTTAAATCTCTTCCTCCTTCCCCCTGCCTGGTGCTGCTCTAGGATTGTCATGTTATGGCAGGCAGATGTCATAATACAATCTGGACCTCGGGTTTTGAGATGTTATTCATCTTTTTCTTCTCTGTCTGAGCCCAGTGTCTTTCAGAGAGTGTGTGTACACGTGCACGTGTGTGTGTCGGGGGGGGGGGGGGGGGTCTGTGAGGTTTTGCCCCTCTCTCCCACATCTGAGAGGTCTCCTCTTGTGTCTTCCGCGGTCTCAGGGCCATACATCTGTTAGTGCTTAGAGAGATCTCCAGCTGGGAGCCAGACTGAGACTGAGGAGAGTAGGAGGGAGAGCGGGCGAGAGAGAGAGACAGAGAGGGGGCTAGCCCTGAGCCTGACTCCACAGATATGCACAGGGAGGAGAGGCCCTGAGCTCACGCTAACGCCACATCCATACAGTGTATCTCTACCCTCCAAGAGACAAAGGCTTCGCTCATGTCTTGTGTTGCATATTCGCTCATTTGACTTGACCCCACACCTCCGTTTGAGAGGGGAATTCTGATCAACAGAGAATGTTGATGCAGCTGACATTACCTTACATTTTCAATCCAAGTTTGAACCACAAATGAACCGCCATTTCAAAGGGCAGTTAAACACGGAGTCAACATCAGACAATTGCCTAGTACCTATTTCTATATCCCAAGTCGTTCAAAAACAGTTTTCTCTGCCACGTCAGAACTGTTGTGCCACATCGCCTAACAACAGTGCCCAAACCGGTTGACTATGACTGTTCTGATTGGGTTCAAAGTCTACCAAACCCCACGTGTTGGTGACCAACAGTCAAACAGAGACATTTGTCATGGGAACGGGCCAGTCGTCTGTGAGTGTTGTGGTTATTGTTTTTTAACCAAGTTTGTGTGTGTCTGAGAGGCTGATTAGGAGAACACTTCTATAAACTAGCTCATAAGGAGACGGGGTGCTGCTCCCTCCTATGCGTGTGCCGTGCAGTCAGACCCACTGTCTGCTACCAACCCGTGCCAGTCGTTTCTTTGGAGAGGTTGCCTGGTTTCTGGTGTTTCTCTTGTTTACTGTTGTGGGCTGGCCTCCGACCAGAATAGCGTTGCAAATGTATAGACACACACATGTGTATCCGGCAACACCCGTGTCAACAGCTAACTGCTTGTGTGAAACAAAGCTGAACCAGATGTGCAGTGTTGATAGATTTTTTTGAAAAATATATTTTTTTGCATCCATCAGCAGGCCTGCGAGCAATTAAAGCACATTTGCTTGTCGCTTCGAGCATAATTCATAACCTCATAACTCAATTTTAAAGGAACAATTTCAAGACAAGTCTTCCTGAAGCAGTCAATATGGTCCATTCCGTTTAAATGGTATTCACAACGACTATTTGTGTAGTGTTTTGTGTTTTGTTCCCTAGCAAACTTAAAGGCTGTGAAACAAGCCTGGTGTGACAGTGACAAGCACCTCCCTCTGGTTTAGAAAAGACAGGACTTTAAGAAGAGAGATTTCTCCTACTCATTCTCTGGTTTGAATGGAAACAGCTCTGCCTTATGAGTACTGTACATTGCCCTCCTTGTGAAATATGACAAAGCACTAAATGTCCATGTTAAAGGCCTCTGTCAGACAACACACATTTAAACACACAAAGTAAATGTTCTTTGTAACTCCATTGTCCTCTGCTCTCCGCTGAAGTAGCGATTTAGCGTGACTCTCATGTCAACAGCTCAGAGGGCTAGGCCCTAAGCTGACCAAGCAAAGTCCAGGGCAGTGGGACAATAGGTGCTAATTAGTTTGATCTGAGACCTGCTGGCCGCGGAACAAAGAAACAATGAGTGACAGACGGAGGGGGCAGCTAGCTAGCTACCCATCCCAGCGGGCCGTGGATAACACGCCTCCGTTATGTAAACCAGGTAATTATCCCTGTGAATCTTGGGGGGCTGGCACTCAATCGGACCCCCGCCACGGCTCGCCGGAAGGGTCGTCCCGGGTCGAAGCTTTGTCAGCCAATCAGATCTGCCTGCCCTGCCCGGCGGAACAGCCACAATCAGGGAGGGTTACCATCAATCAGCATCAACATGTTTTTACCACAGGATTATTCTCTGGAGGGGAGGGGGAAGAAGAGGGGAGGGGTGGGCCTGTGAAGGTGCTCGCTCATGGGTGACTAGGTCTCCACCCTTGGAGCCCCTGTTGTGTGTGAAAATACATTGACAGTTCTCATCCCTCACATGGTGCACTGCTGTTGGCACGGCAACATGCCCTGGCGGTAGACGTAATGATACATGGGAGGCTAGATAGATAGTGGTGGAACAGGTTGTCCTGTGTCTAGTCTGTAGGGCGTTGAGGCTTCCTATCTCTTCTTCATGTGAATAGGGCTTAGTGTGGGGGCTTGGAATGTGGGAGAGAGTGGTGAAAGTTAGTGGCATGATGAGAAGTTTATGATTTACTGTCCAGGTCAAGGCAAGAAGACACTATGGACCTTCTGTTAACTAGGCCCCCTCCTGTATTTATCTTCTATTTAACTTCTTCCCTTCTCTTCCTTTCTCTTCCTTTCTCTACTAGTTTCTTCTAGTCTCTTATGTCCTCTCTCATGTCCTCTTCTCTCTGCTCTTCTCCTCTCCTCTTATGTCCTCCCCTCTCATGTCCTCTTCTCTCCTCTCTTCTCCTCTCCTCTCATGTCCTCTCCTCTCCTGTCATGTCCTCTTCTCTCCTCTCTCCTCTCTTCTCCTCTCCTCTCCTCCTAGGTCCTCTCCTCTCATGTCCTCTCCTCTCCAAGGCGTTTAGCTGATTGCTAAAACACCCCCTCCCTCCCAGAAGTGTTGTTAAGACTCAAGCCAGACACATGAGGTGGGGTTGGTGGTGATGTAATGTAATCAGAGATGCAACGTGCTCTGGAGTTTGAACACAACCAGTTTGCTGTGAATCTGGCAGAGATTCTCATCTAGATGATATTCAACATGTCCACTGAGAAGATGAAGTAGATTTTTCCACAAATGTTTTGTGATGAAACCTCTGCTTTGAAACAGATGGTATCTGTCTGTGTGTCCGTGCTGACTGAAACAGATGGTATCTGTCTCTGTGTCCACACTGACTGAAACAGATGGTATCTGTCTGTGTGTCCATGCTGACTGAAACAGATGGTATCTGTCTGTGTCCACGCTGACTGAAACAGATGGTATCTGTCTGTGTGTCCACGCTGACTGAAACAGATGGTATCTGTCTGTGTCCACGCTGACTGAAACAGATGGTATCTGTCTGTGTGTCCACGCTGACTGAAACAGATGGTATCTGTCTGTGTGTCCACGCTGACTGAAACAGATGGTATCTGTCTGTGTGTCCACGCTGACTGAAACAGATGGTATCTGTCTGTGTGTCCACGCTGACTGAAACAGATGGTATCTGTCTGTGTGTCCACGCTGACTGAAACAGATGGTATCTGTCTCTGTGTCCAAGCTGACTGAAACAGATGGTATCTGTCTGTGTCCATGCTGACTGAAACAGATGGTATCTGTCTGTGTCCACGCTGACTGAAACAGATGGTATCTGTCTCTGTGTCCACGCTGACTGAAACAGATGGTATCTGTCTGTGTGTCCATGCTGACTGAAACAGATGGTATCTGTCTCAGTGTCCACGCTGACTGAAACAGATGGTATCTGTCTCTGTGTCCATGCTGACTAAAACAGATGGTATCTGTCTCTGTGTCCATGCTGACTGAAACAGATGGTATCTGTCTGTGTCCATGCTGACTGAAACAGATGGTATCTGTCTCTGTGTCCACGCTGACTGAAACAGATGGTATCTGTCTGTGTGTCCACGCTGACTGAAACAGATGGTATCTGTCTCTGTGTCCATGCTGACTGAAACAGATGGTATCTGTCTGTGTCCACGCTGACTGAAACAGATGGTATCTGTCTCTGTGTCCACGCTGACTGAAACAGATGGTATCTGTCTGTGTCCACGCTGACTGAAACAGATGGCATCTGTCTGTGTGTCCACGCTGACTGAAACAGATGGTATCTGTCTGTGTCCACGCTGACTGAAACAGATGGTATCTGTCTGTGTGTCCACGCTGACTGAAACAGATGGTATCTGTCTGTGTGTCCACGCTGACTGAAACAGATGGTATCTGTCTGTGTGTCCACGCTGACTGAAACAGATGGTATCTGTCTGTGTGTCCACGCTGACTGAAACAGATGGTATCTGTCTGTGTGTCCACGCTGACTGAAACAGATGGTATCTGTCTCTGTGTCCAAGCTGACTGAAACAGATGGTATCTGTCTGTGTCCATGCTGACTGAAACAGATGGTATCTGTCTGTGTCCACGCTGACTGAAACAGATGGTATCTGTCTCTGTGTCCACGCTGACTGAAACAGATGGTATCTGTGTGTGTGTCCATGCTGACTGAAACAGATGGTATCTGTCTCAGTGTCCACGCTGACTGAAACAGATGGTATCTGTCTCTGTGTCCATGCTGACTAAAACAGATGGTATCTGTCTCTGTGTCCATGCTGACTGAAACAGATGGTATCTGTCTGTGTCCATGCTGACTGAAACAGATGGTATCTGTCTCTGTGTCCACGCTGACTGAAACAGATGGTATCTGTCTGTGTGTCCACGCTGACTGAAACAGATGGTATCTGTCTCTGTGTCCATGCTGACTGAAACAGATGGTATCTGTCTGTGTCCACGCTGACTGAAACAGATGGTATCTGTCTCTGTGTCCACGCTGACTGAAACAGATGGTATCTGTCTGTGTCCACGCTGACTGAAACAGATGGCATCTGTCTGTGTGTCCACGCTGACTGAAACAGATGGTATCTGTCTCTGTGTCCACGCTGACTGAAACAGATGGTATCTGTCTGTGTCCACGCTGACTGAAACAGATGGTATCTGTCTGTGTGTCCACGCTGACTGAAACAGATGGTATCTGTCTGTGTCCACGCTGACTGAAACAGATGGTATCTGTCTGTGTGTCCACGCTGACTGAAACAGATGGTATCTGTCTGTGTCCACGCTGACTGAAACAGATGGTATCTGTCTGTGTGTCCACGCTGACTGAAACAGATGGTATCTGTCTGTGTGTCCACGCTGACTGAAACAGATGGTATCTGTCTGTGTGTCCACGCTGACTGAAACAGATGGTATCTGTCTGTGTGTCCACGCTGACTGAAACAGATGGTATCTGTCTGTGTGTCCACGCTGACTGAAACAGATGGTATCTGTCTCTGTGTCCAAGCTGACTGAAACAGATGGTATCTGTCTGTGTCCATGCTGACTGAAACAGATGGTATCTGTCTGTGTCCACGCTGACTGAAACAGATGGTATCTGTCTCTGTGTCCACGCTGACTGAAACAGATGGTATCTGTCTGTGTGTCCATGCTGACTGAAACAGATGGTATCTGTCTCAGTGTCCACGCTGACTGAAACAGATGGTATCTGTCTCTGTGTCCATGCTGACTAAAACAGATGGTATCTGTCTCTGTGTCCATGCTGACTGAAACAGATGGTATCTGTCTGTGTCCATGCTGACTGAAACAGATGGTATCTGTCTCTGTGTCCACGCTGACTGAAACAGATGGTATCTGTCTGTGTGTCCACGCTGACTGAAACAGATGGTATCTGTCTCTGTGTCCATGCTGACTGAAACAGATGGTATCTGTCTGTGTCCACGCTGACTGAAACAGATGGTATCTGTCTATGTGTCCACGCTGACTGAAACAGATGGTATCTGTCTGTGTCCACGCTGACTGAAACAGATGGCATCTGTCTGTGTGTCCACGCTGACTGAAACAGATGGTATCTGTCTCTGTGTCCACGCTGACTGAAACAGATGGTATCTGTCTGTGTCCACGCTGACTGAAACAGATGGTATCTGTCTGTGTGTCCACGCTGACTGAAACAGATGGTATCTGTCTGTGTCCACGCTGACTGAAACAGATGGTATCTGTCTGTGTGTCCACGCTGACTGAAACAGATGGTATATGTCTGTGTGTCCACGCTGACTGAAACAGATGGTATCTGTCTCTGTGTCCACACTGACTGAAACAGATGGTATCTGTCTGTGTGTCCACGCTGACTGAAACAGATGGTATCTGTCTGTGTGTCCACGCTGACCGTGTCCATTCCACTGCTTCTGCCTCTTCCAGTGTTTGAGAACAAGGACAAGATCGTGATCGTGATGGAGTACGCCAGTAAGGGCGAGCTGTACGACTACATCAGTGAGCGCCGGCGGCTGAGCGAGAGAGAGACACGACACTTCTTTAGACAGATAGTCTCTGCTGTGCACCACTGTCATAAGGTAAGATTCTGTAGAGAAACACACACACACACACACACACACACACACACACACACACACACACACACACACACACACACACACACACACACACACACACACACACACACACACACACACACACACACACACACACACACACATACACTTCTGCTAATCAGACGCAGGGCGAAATATCAGAACCGTGTGCCTATAACCGTATATATCCCTCACATTGTCAAGCAGTCTGATGTATTAGCTATGCTTTCCTTGGCCTCTTGGTGTTCAGGGGGACAGATTCAATGCAAGCCAGTGTCACCCATAGTGCGCTGAGCAGACCCAGTCTCTGCCGTGGTTCCCTGGGTCCTCATCTGCGGTCATGTCTCCATGTCCCTGGATCACCCCCTCGCTCAAACCGGGACACTCCATCATCTCTCCCCCCCATAGAATGGATCCTGGCCCACACCCTCTCCTCCTCTCCCCTCGACCATGGTCCTCCAGAGAGGGTGGATGTCTGGCTGCCCCCCCCCCCATAGTTATCATCTCTACAGCTGGGATAGGATGATGTCATCTCCCCAGCATAGATAGGGGGAGTGGAGACAGCAATCACAGCGTATTGGGATGAGTCACGAGTGGCAACCGCACTGGGGGGGGGGGGGGGGCGAAGTAGCGTGGGGTGGGGTGATATAGTGTGGTTGACTGACACAGGAAGGAAGTGCACTGTGAGAGGGCTGATTAGAGACACCTCCCCCACTCTCCAATCAGAAGCATGTGAACAAGTGTTCCCTGTCACTGCTAACCAATTGAAGACGCACAGCACAACACAGAACCCGGCCACAGCTGTAATGAAGTCACCCCATCACTTCCAGATCTGAAATGGCTGCATGTGTTTCCTGTCCCTGTGTGTACCACATGTTAGTGCCTGCCTTGAAAGGGTCACTAACTACAGAGTTGTTTTTAATCCGGGGCTGTTGTGAGAACATGATTTATCTGGGTCCGTAATTACAGGCTCTTTTTTTTATTGTGACACGTTCGAGGGAAAATATCAGCAGATGTCAACACAACGACGATAGAGTGTGAGGCAGGGAAATTAAACAGCACTAAGACCAATTGGCCCACTCTGACTCTATCCCCTGAGAGCAACACAGGAGTTTGTTCTCTGTAAATCACCACACCGTCAGCAAGCAGATTGAACTGCGAACGAATGGCCCTCTACTGTACCGACCTAGAGCCAACCGATGGACTGTTTGTCTTTCACAGAACGGCGTGGTGCACAGGGATCTGAAGCTGGAAAATGTGCTACTGGATGAAAACTGTAACATTAAGGTAAGAAAGAGTCATTTTTAATCAGCTCTACAAACCTTGCTTGTGACCTTGGAACAGAGTCTGTAAATGTTTAACAGAGTCTGTAACTTTGAATGGAGTTTAGATATGCCGGTGCTTGAAGGTGTCCTTTCTGTCACCTTGTCAGTGCCATGAGACTTAGAATGACCTTTGTGATGATGTTTTACCAAACCACTATGATGTTCTGTCTCCGTCTCCCCGCCAGATTGCTGACTTTGGGCTATCCAACCTCTACCATAAGGACAAACTGCTGCAGACGTTTTGTGGCAGCCCGCTCTACGCATCACCGGAGATAGTCAACGGAAGACCCTACCACGGCCCAGAGGTAGGGACTAGGCACCACACAGGTCAGAGGTCACAGACGGACACAACGAGACTGGGTATCTTTTGTCCCTGGGAGAAGTTATTACTAATCTCCTGGACCTGGCACTGTGGGGTTGGAGTCCCAGAGCTAATAGAGAGAGAGCGAGAGAGAGAGAGAGAGGCATTATGTCTCCTCTTTGATGGGATTACTCCCCAGTCAGTTACTACTCCCAGCAACGCTCACATCCTCAGTGGGAGGCCTCAGATGGTGTCTCAGCTCCCTTTGAAGACTTTACATTTCCAGACTTTAGGAGTTACACAGACAGGCCCAGTAACTTCACTGCCAAGGATGGGTGGGACTGAGAAATTGTTTGGTTGAGAAAAAGGGAGAGAGAGTGACAAAATAGCCCCAAACTATTTATTGACTAATTCCAAAGTAATTGATCTTCAGGGCGTTTCCCGAATTGCAAGAAGAGTTGTGCTTTATAAAATAAAGTCGTAATTTTATATAATTCACTGTGCAAAAAAACCCAACAGAGATTGTATTAAAATTAAAATGGCAGAACCCAGTTGCTGAAAATCCACAAATTACAGCTAACACAAAAACAGAACACAACAATGGCACTCGCTCTGTCTCACCCTCCCAGCGGCCTTGCCAGCCGACCAATGACAGAGGAGAGGTCTCAGTCAGTGAACCAATGACAGAGCGGTTCCAGGGTGAGGTATTCCTGGCTTTGGCCCTAGAGGAAGTCCAGTCAGTATGGAGCTGCTGGGGCAGCCCTATCTAATTTCCTGTGCCCTGACAGTCAGTCCCAGACCTCAGTCCCAGCGCTGGGCTGGCTATAACCCTGTGGCCATCAACAGCCAGCCACATTCCTCCAGGAGTCTTGTCCTTCCCTTCCCAAGCCTGCCGTCTGGCTAATCAGTGGCTGGCAGTGTGTCTCCTGAGATCTGTCAGGGCCAGGATATCACAGCTCTGCCATCTCTGCTGGACTCATTAACCACCCTCCCCCCCCCCCCCCCCCTTCACCCTCCATGCCCCAGACACTGGTCTTACATAACCCATTTACTAAGAAAGCCACATTGCATTAGGTTAGTGGTCACAAAGTGCAGGCTTCTGGCTGACACACAGACAGAGACAGAAAGTAAGACAGAGGGAGAACTGGAGAGTTCTATCTACATGGAAACAAACTGGCACACTCCCGACTCCACACTCTGGTGTTTATCACTGTTTCTATGGCTGAGAGGATGGAGAAGGAAAGTAGGGCCAAGAGCAATATGGTATAGCTGTGCGGTGCTTACAGTGTTTCAGCTGTTGCTACACCACAGCTACGTTGTTCCAGTTCAGACACAGTGCGCTCCTTGTTAATGTTTTGATAATCTGTTGCTAACTCAGTAATGGCATTGAGCCTCATTTATCAGTTACTGGAAATTGGAAAATGGAAATGTGAGATTCCTTTTCAACTGCGTCTCCGGTGACTGTTTTAACTGACTGATCTCTCACGTTCAGTCTATCTGATCCTGATCCTGATCTGTGTAGAGACCTGTCTATTGACACGTGTGTTTGTATTGCTGTAGGTGGACAGCTGGGCTCTAGGGGTGCTGCTGTACACCCTGGTCTATGGGACCATGCCGTTCGATGGAGGAGACCACAAGAACCTCATCCGCCAGATCAGCAATGGAGAGTACAGAGAGCCCACCCAGTCCTCAGGTGCAGAACAAAACCCTCAACCTACACAGTCGAAGATCTAGTCTCCCTCTATCTATACACTCTCTACTCTACACTCCTAGAGAAAAGGGTTCCAAAAGGATTCTATGGCTGTCCCCATAGGAGAACCATTTTTGGTTCCAGGTTCCCTCTGTGAAAAGGGTTCTATGTGGAACCCAAAAGAGTTTTCTACCTGGAACCAAAAAGGGTTCTTCAAAGGGTTCTCCTATGGGGACAACCAATGAAACATTTTAGGGTCTAGATAGCACTTTTGTAAGACTGTATACAGTAAGTACACTGTCTAAGTGCGGCCCACAGCCCCCCTTTTGAAGGCCCTCGGATCAATCCCCCCCCCCAACTTACTGTTGCGAGTTAGAATAGTAGAATACACAAGGTGCAATTTGGAAATTTGGTTGCGCATCAGCAGTTTCTCTCTTGTTCTGTCAGTCACTGACAGTCAGTCAATTAGCCCGTGTCAGCTAACATTTGTTAGATTGCTAAAGTAGTTTAGCAGCCAGCTATCTAAACTTGTTATCATGGTCAAATTACCGGCCGGGCTCCCGGGTGGCGCAGTGGTCTAAGGCACTCCATCGCAGTGCTAGCTGTGCCACCAGAGATTCTGGGTTTGAGCTCAGGCTCTGTCGCAGCCGGCCACGACCGGGAGGCCCATGGGGCGGCGTACAATTGGCCCAGCGTCGTCCGGGTTAGGGAGGGTTTGGCCGGCAGGGATATCCTTGTCTCATCGCGCACTAGCGACTCCTGTGGCGGGCCGGGCGCAGTGCACGCTGACCAGGTCGCCAGGTGTATGGTGTTTCCTCCGACACATTGGTACGGCTGGCTTCCGTGTTGGATGTGCATTGTGTCAAGAAGTAGTGCGGCTTGGTTGGGTTGTGTTTCTGGGGACGCATGGATCTCGACCTTTGCCTCTCCCGAGTCCGTACGGGAGTTGCAGCGATGAGACAAGACAGTAACTACTACCAATTGGATACCATAAAATTGGGGAGAAAAAAGGGGTAAAATACGGGGGGCCCCCGTTGATCTTTCATTGTCAGTCTCACTCAGATATCATATTCAAAACTGCAAGCATTCATCTCAACCCTAAAGCAAAATATGTAGAATTGCATGAAATTGGCTGTAAAACAACTCAGTTTCCTCTCTGCCCCATGGCAAAATGAGTAGAATTGCACAAAATGGACTCTAAAACGTACAGTACATTTCTCTGCGCTGTAAAGACAGAGGCCACTAACGTTGCCGTCCCTGGTCTAAGTAGAACTATTATTAGATAATACTGTAGCAACAATAAAACACTGAAGTGTAACCCGGCTCACACATGCCTTCTGCTGTGCTCATATCCAGAATGTCAGTCTATGCTCCCCTCATGTTGCCCCTCCCAGATGCCCGCGGTCTGATCCGTTGGATGATGATGGTGAACCCAGAGCGGCGGGCCACGGTGGAAGACATCGCCAACCACTGGTGGGTCAACTGGGGCTGGAAGAGCAGCGTGTGCGACTGTGAGACACAGCGGGACAGCGGCACCTCCTCTCCCATGCTGGCCCGCTTCATTGACTGGCAGAACCGCACCGAGCCCCGGCCGGGAAAACCCACCACCCTGCTGCCCCTGCTCCTCCGCCAGCGTCCCAAGAAGTCCAAGAAGGAGAATGAAGTGGGGGATGGACCCCACGGTGGAGGGGAGGGGGACAAGCCAGGGCTGAAGAGGCCCAAGGGGATTCTCAAGACCAGGGTGACGGAGGAGCAGCGCTCGCCCAGCCTGGAGGAGGTGGAGCTGGGGAGTGGTGGAGCGATGATGGGGCTCAGGCCAGCCAAGGGAGAAGGAAGCTGCTCTAGCCCCAATAGAGAGGAGGAGGAGGAGGAGGAGGAGGAGGAGCCTGCCCTGGCAGGGGGCTCGCCAGCTAAGATGGTGCCCACCCTCCCCAAGAAGGGCATCCTGAAGAACAACCAACAACGGGAATCAGGGTACTACTCCTCCCCGGAGCGCAGCGAGTCCTCCGAGCTGCTAGGGGGCGCCACCATGTCCCTGGTCACCGCCTGCAGCTCCCCTCCTAGGAGAGTGGTGGGGAGGAAGGGCATCTTGAAGCGCAACGGGAAGTATTCCACCTACAGCGGTCCTCCCTCAGCTGGTGCTCTCGGGGAGCCTTCCTCGGGGGTTGACTCAGGCCTGTCCCGTAGCCAGAGCCGTCCGTCCAGCATGGTGTTGGAGGACGACGTCGTGTCCCCCAGACTGTCCCCTGACTGGCCCCCCACCGCCCCACACCGCCCCAACATCAGGGCCTGCGTGTCAGCCGAAAACCTGCTGCAACTGGCCAGCTTCAAGGGCTTCCAGGCGGCCCCACCGCTCCACGGGTCAAAGTTCAGCCGGACCCCCAGAGAGCTGGGGTCCCCGGGGGACAACGGCAGCTTCTCCCTGCTGGGGGACCTGGACGACATGACTCAGGTGTACCAGCAAGCTCTGGACATCAGCAGCAACCTCACCTAGCCGGGGAGGGCCCGGGGGGGAAGAGAAGAGGCAGCCAGCTGGCCAGGCTGAGGCTATAACATCTGTCTCTGTTGGTGTGTATGTACATGAATGTGTATGTCATTGACAACCATTGTCCAGTGTGTGGCTGGGATAGCCTGCCTACACTTTTTGGGAGGTTATCATTTTCTTACCAGGAATTGAATCCTTGTTAGAAACTATATCATACACACACTCATACATACACTATTATGCACTTCTCAGTCAAAGGAAATTCAGTTAGCAGAGTTTTCAAACGATGTAGAGCGAAAAACCACTGGCACGAGAGAATGCCACCCAGCCTGCCTCCTCCATCCGCCCGTAGACTTTGCTGTATTCAAATGTTTACATATTCAGCAAAAGGCAAGTTAGAATCACAATTGCAGCAACCAGAAACTGGTTGGCTCTCGAAGCGAGCCATGAATTGAGTTGGAGTTTAAAAAAGCACCTTAAAACTCACACAGAGCACATGTTTTTGTGATCTTTTACTTCCTGTAAAAAACAAACCAGGGTCTTGCTCCATAATAACTGACAATGTTAATTATTTATTCATACTTGTGTAGATTTTAGTTGAATAGAAAACTGGTGGGTTCTGGCAGTACTGGAAGAGTCCAAAGCTCATTGTCTCCAACCCTTTGTGTGGATTGACATATATAATTATTATGTTACCCATTAAAATGAAACATGTATACATGATATATTAATATGGCCGCATATGTAAAACATGCAGCTATGTATATCACCATAAAAGCGCATGTCCTATAAATTAGCATATGGTATTAGGGAATATGTAGGAAGTGCCTTTTAGATCCATATAAAATTATGTATGTCATTTCCTGAAAGTGGAGAGAGATGGTTGCCAGGCCAACCTGTAACCAGTTGTGCTGTTTTGATTCATATACATGTGAATGTGGTGAGAGAGACCCAGGACTTTAATGGAACCCACAGCAGCCTATAGCCTTACACAGTCACAGGTCAGGGGCCACACAGACCTGAAACAGCAGTCTATAGCCTTACACAGTCACAGGTCAGGGGTCACACAGCGGCCTATAGCCTTACACAGTCACAGGTCAGGGGCCACACAGACCTAAAACAGCAGTCTATAGCCTTACACAGTCACAGGTCAGGGGCCACACAGACCTAAAACAGCAGTCCCGTCTCCATCCCCCATTAAACACTGTCAGGAACAAGAACCAAGCCCAGAGAGATGACCAGCCTTTTCGTGCAGTGCTTGCTTGTTTTTTTGTTCCCCCATAGATGTGTCAGCAGTTTGGGGATTTGGTTTAAACACACGGCCTGGCCAGGCGAGCTGGAGGGGTCTGGAGCTGCTCACCTTAGTGAAGGTAGATGGCTCAGATGCCCTCTCATAGCCCTGGAATGTCCTTGGCAAATAAACAGCCATGTCTGTGGTTGTTTTGTCTGTCTGTTTATAGTGCTGGAGTTGCCTCTGGTTTGAGGACTTCTCTCTCAATTGGCATAACTTGGCTACAGAGTCATACCCGCTGGAAATGGCAAAGAAACCCTACACTCTTAGAAAAAAGGTTTCCAAATTGGTTCTTCAGCTGTCCCCATAGGATAAACTTTTTTGTCTCTATGTAGAACCTTTTTTGGCTCTAAGTAGAACCCTTTTGGAACTGAAAAGGGCTCTTCAAAGGGTTCTCCTATGGGGACAGCCGAAGAACCCTTTTAGGTTCTAGATAGCACCGTTTATTTTTTCTAAGAGTGTACATGTCATGTGTAGACCCACACAATGCTCAGGTTGATATTTGTGGATGTTATAGCCTAGTTAATTTTTAACCCAGGCGCCCCCTCCCACTCCACAAAGGGCTAAGCAGGAGGATTTGTTTCAGTGCTCTGATGACACAGCACATTCCACAGACAATGGCTGGAGACGTGTTGGTGCGGGAGATGTTATCGGCACCTGGCAGGGGGGGTTCTGTGGTGTGTGTGCTGTCAGGCCTCCAGCTGTGTGTACAGGGCAATTATGTCAACTTAGCATAATTAGCCAGCTATTGTTTCTATTAGAGGAAAGTAGCGTGTAGCAGAGAGGAAAATGATGGTGGAGTGAAAGTGAGAGGTAGAGTGTAGTAGAGGTTTGAGTGGGGAACAAGTGTTGGAGGGAAACAGAAATGTTCCTGGTGATGATGAGATTTGAGAGGCCTTTCCTGTTGGAAAGGGCGAAAGAGTTGAAGGAAACAGATATGTAGACTAGTGAAAGTGACATAGAGAAAGTGAGTTTGAGTAAAAAGAAAGGAAATTGAACTTTAAAAAAATAAATAATAATTTAAACCAAAGATGAGAAGAAGCTTCAATGATTCAGGGGATGAAATGGATTGGGTACTGTATGTGCCCCTGGAACTTTTAACCATAGATGGGAAACCCCATATGAAAATGAATTCATTTTACAACAATAATAGTCTGGCAGGCGTTTGTTATATTTGTACTTCAGTGTTAAGAAATTGTTTTAAGCCAAACGCTAGAGGCTGTTAAAGCAAGTTGTGTCATAGGTTGAGTGTGTTCTGTGGAATGTGTTTGTGTGGCGTGTTTAGAATGGCCTTAGTGTGCAACACCTTTTCAACCCTGGGATGGGGCGTCAGATCTGTGACTGATACTTCCGATATATTATCAGAACATGTGTATGGGAAACTATAGCAACCCCCAAGCAGCAGAATGAACATGCTGAATGTTGTCAAAGGTCCGCTGGTGCAAAGTCCTGGGTAATGATTGAAACGACAGACCCCTTCTGTATTATATTGCATTTTATTGCCCTTTGTATTGCCTTTTATTGTCAACTGGATTTACAGTGATAAAATTATACTATGTTAGTATTTTGTTTCATTACGCTTCTGTTTTTGATTCTCCAAAATATAGAAACTTTATATTGCTTTATGTTATGGCAGAAAGTATTTCTTCCCTGAGTTTGGCCGTAAGAGATCAGAGGACTGATCTGACATCAGTGGGATCTGCATATTTCCTCTGTTTTGGTACACCTGAGGGGTGAGAGCAGCTGACCTAAGTTCAGTCATGTTGCGGTGCTGTACCTGTGAACTGACATCACCTAGATAGAGAACCAACTGTGTTATAGAGCCTGGTGACCCAACCACAGAGAACAGGGCCTTGTACATTTGTACACTTCCAAAGAAAGAGGTGCCCATTGACACCCCCCAAAGGGGAAATCCATGGCCTCTTATTATGACCGTGACCTCTCTAAAATGCTAACACATAGCATAACACAGGGATAAACACATACTTGTAGGTGCCATCACATTGACAACCACTTGTTTGACCCCAAACAAGTCATGGTAAGACTCCATCTGTACCAAAGCAGGGAATTCCTAAACTAAGGGAGTGATATCAAGGAAAAACAAAGGAAAGAATCTGATTAAACTCTATCTGCCAAACTGGAATTAACTGGTGCATATCCGTTAGTAGCAGAAAGTCTAATCATAGGAAAACTTGACTGGATAATGGTATTAAGACAATAATAATAATAGTATTATTATGTTATTTAAGTATTATTTTTGTTACGGCTCATTCTTTTTCTTGGCTGTTGCCATGGTTCTGATTTTGATTTGGTATCAGTTGGTGAACCTGGACTGCCAAGGTGGTTTAAGTTCAATGCCCTTTCTATCTTTTATGATCCAGGTATTTCTTTGTTGATAATGCTAATTATTATCAAGGTGTTTTTTATACTTGTATTTATTGGTGATTAAGCCATTTCATTTGATGTATAAAGCTACTCTGTCCATGCTTTGGCCTGCTTGGGGATGTGTTCACAACGTAAATGGAGAGATATCATTGTCTGGGATACAGCCTTAAGGGAGTGATGATGTCTCATTTCATTGTGAAAGCATTGGTCGAGTATGTGTTCTGGGAGTTACAATCTGATTTCATCATATATGAATAAGTCTTAAGACATTTTCTGGTGAGGAACCAAACTTCATGTGTCCCTCTGCTACAAACCGTCTACTGTAGTACTGTACCAACTCAAATAAATGGATCACGTCAAAGAAGTTGTGTTTCGCGTCTGTCTTTCTGTGTTCTGTGGTGTTCATTTTTTTGTCTGTCTTGCTTCTCTTGGCATTTAAGTCCTACTGTAATCTACTTGCAAATTGGTAGAATTGGTAGAATCTGACTGGGGAGAACTGGTTGAAACAACGTTGTTTCCATGTCATTTCAACCAAAACATTCAACGTGGTGATGTTGAATCAACGTGGAAAACTGACTGTCATCATCGTCGGGGAATTTCATCTTTTCTTCACCCAACTAACCTAAGTCCACTGACAGGGTGACATTTGTGGTTGATTTCACATTGAATTCACATTAGCTGACAACTCAACCAAATGTAAATCAAAGCTAGACGTTGAACTGACGTCTGTGCCCAGTGGGATCTCTCCGAGGAACTTCAAGGTCAGACAAGAAAGTGAGTGAGTGTGTGTGTCTTGGAGAAAGAATAGTTTCTGTTTGTGAGAGCAGAACTGAGAATCGGTTGGTTGTCATTGGAGAACATTTCTGCTGTGAGGTTCATTTGATCCACTTTAAGAGGGAGTGGATGGCTTGCTGGCTGGCTGGCTGGCAGGCTGGTCTGGCTGGCTGGCTGGTCTGGCTGTAGCTAAGGAGTCTTTGGGCTTTGGTGCTGATGTGTGGGGCGGCACCCCTGGCTCGTGCTGTCCAGACCAGACAGGGCAACAAGCCCAGGAAGCGAAACATGGTATATCTAAAGTGATCTACAAACTTCTCACCAAATATCATGCTAGGTAGCTAGCTTACTCAATATCTACATGATATAGGGTATAATCTGTCACGTGTATCGTGTAAGGCTACAGGACAACTACTGCACCTGCAGCAGTTTTTAGTCTCAAACATAATTACTGTTATACGTGTTGTGCTTCATAAACTGTTGGGCCCTGAAAACACTAACGAATTCAACCATTCATTACACACCACTATGAATCAGTCTTTTTAATTTGTAACTAGATTCCTGGCATTGAGTTTCCATAACGTATGTTTGGAAAAGCCTCGGAGGGAGAATATCAGAGGTGAATGAACAGGATGAAATAAGGAACTAGAGTGAGCAGCTCTTTGGGATTCGTAGTTTTAGTGAGGTTGGGCTATGAGCCAGGTTTACCTCAGTGCTGCTCTAAGATCAGTCTTCAGCCAACAGTTTCCCGAAATGAATAGCAGGTCAGAACAGAGATAGGAAGTTACAAAACACTGCAGCTAGGTACAAAGGAATAATACGGCACTTATGTAATAAATCTGATGTCTGTCATCATCTAGGTAAAATAATGCAGACAGTCAGCAATAGCATGGATTAAAACTGCTATGTTCAAATCAGAACTGCACACTATAACTACACTCCTGACATTGATTTGACCCGAGTTTCAAATAATGGTTTTTTCTTCTGGCTTCTTCAGAAAAAACTGTTTCACTTTTTGACCCTCAAATAAAATGCAGCTGCCAGACCTTCTGAACTACTAGGAATTTGCTGCGTACGGGGTAGAGAATCTATATAAAATGCAAATAATACTTCTGTTCAGATGACTAGTCTTTAGGCTGAAGAAAAAACGGTTTTAAATGAGAGCCAATTAGGAGAATTTCTGCAAATAGAGCAAGAACAGCAGTTGAGATCTGGCCTAGTCAGTGCTGCCTTGGCACGTTTGGCTGCTGCTGCAAGCAGCCGTCAGGATATTCCACATTGAGGGTTTTAGGGTGGGTGTTGTAAACCGAGCTGCCCGTTCATAGCCGGAAAAATAAACACAGGGTCGGGCCCAGAGCAGGCCTGAGTACAGGGGAGCGTGTGTTCCTCAGATAGCTGACACGTTGTTTTAAAAGGAGCTAGGGGCTGTGTGTGAGTGAAGGCCACTATGTATACACGCCGGTCACAAGTTCAGATCTCCCCAGTGTTCCTTTCCCTCTGAGCCACTGTGATAACATGGTGAATGGAGATGGAATAAACCACCCCTTTCCATCTCCTCTCCTTTCCTCTCTCCTCTCCTTTCAATCTCCTCTCCTTTCCTCTCCTCTCCTTTCCTCTCTCCTCTCCTTTCCTCTCTCCTCTCCTTTCCATCTCCTCTCTTTTCCATCTCTTCTCCTTTCCTCTCTCCTCTCTTTTCCATCTCCTCTCCTTTCCATCTCCTCTCCTTTCCATCTCCTCTCCTTTCCTCTCTCCTCTCCTTTCCTCTCTCCTCTCCTTTCCATCTCCTCTCCTTTCCTCTCTCCTCTCCTTTCCTCTCTACTCTCCTTTCCATCTCCTCTCCTTTCATCTCTCCTCTCCTTTCCTCTCTCCTCTCCTTTCCATCTCCTCTCCTTTCCTCTCTCCTCTCCTTTCCATCTCCTCTCCTTTCCTCTCTCCTCTCCTTTCCATCTCCTCTCCTTTCCTCTCTCCTCTCCTTTCCTCTCTCCTTTCCATCTCCTCTCCTTTCCATCTCCTCTACTTTCCTCTCTCCTCTCCTTTCCTCTCTCCTCTTTTGTGCCCCCATCCTGCACCCGGTCCTGTCCCCCTCGCACCCTGGCTCTCCTGTCTAGAGGAACATTTTTAGCGGGGGCACTGCTATTCTGGAATTCGGTGCTGACTGGCTGCTGCTGGATGTCTGGGCGGCCATCTCTTCAGGAATGTCTGGCCCCAGGGCACGGCGGACGGCCCGGGGCATTGATTACAGACCCTAGCTCTGTTCTGCTCTGCCCTCTCTCTCCACCAGAGCAGAGCTACAGACCCAGA